>NC_091938.1:37614568-37914568 GCF_041260155.1 Ptychodera flava
AACTTAAGTTATTACTTCAGACCGTCTATGGAAACTAAGCTCATCGGAATAGCTGTATTTCTATCAACTACAAATTGTTGGAAAATTATTCAGAGCAGTTCAATGTATTTATAGTGCAGTAAGCAGTGTCAATGTTAATTGGAAATGTACAGAGTGGTTTGAAGCGTGTACTTGAGTAAGGCAAGTTGATGTTTTATCACCTACACTACTTTGCATGTACATTAATGCTTTACCAGTCAATATCACTAATCTTAGTTAGGGGATTCAGATAAATTATTTCAATGTTTCAATGATATTATATTGGCAGAAAATTAATAAAATTTAGAAGCGATGTTAAATGATTTTTATGACTGTTGTGCGAAATGGCGAATGGTAGCACACAAACTAAAGTCTGATTTCTGATTCTCATGCCCACTCAAATCCCCTCTTTCGTCAACTAAATATCCTTCATATTTTAAATTAAGTAATTACTGTTCTTGCCTTTTGTTTTGATTTCAAAAATAACGGTTTCCAATCACTATTAACAATTGTTTTGAACTTCCTCGCCATGGGTACTCTACACGATCAGTAGAGCATAGCAATTATTGTATTCCTAAAACAAGGCTTACAGTCACACAACACAACATTAAGTATGCAGCAATTAAACATTGGAATTCTCTTCCTTCTTCATTTAAGCAAATAACGTGTAGACAAAGGTTCAAAGTAGAATTAAGAAACTACTTAATGAACATATAACAATATGTATCTTTTTTCTGGAGTTGTTTATGTATTTAATGTATTTTATTTCCTCTTTATCTCCGATATGTATTTTTGTCTTACTTGAGCCCTTATGGCATCATCGTTTGCAGTTTTTAGCTGAGTAGTGGCCATGGACTCGACTAGTCCTTATGGACTATTTCTATGGTCCAAACCAGATAAAGTCATACTTTCATAGTGACTGTAATATTTTTCTTGTAATTGTCCGTTTATCTGGTTGAATAAATAATATAGTCTAAGGTTGGTTATTTCAGTTTAACATTAGTTTAAAGGCGGGTGTTTAAATTGGTACTGGGCCCTGATACCTTGAAGTATGCAAGTAATTATAAATACCTTGGAGTTAATTTCATGAATATGTAGATTTTGAAATCACGGCTTTCACACTCGCTGATGCAGCAGGCAGAACGTTTGATGAGATCATCTCGAAATTCTATCTTGTTAATAATATGGGACTCTAAACCTATTCCAAATTATTTTATCTTAGAGTCGTACCAATTATTGATGATCGCAGTGGTGTTTGAAGTTATTAAGAAATTTGAGTGCTATAATTCCGTTCAGAATAGAGCAATACGATTCTACCGAGGAGTCAATAGCTGCGCTTCTACTCATGCAACTCGTGGTGGACTTCACCAAGAGAGGGACGAAAACTAATATAATCAGAATGTGAAATAGGTTTGTTTCATTGTCAGGCGACAGGCTGACAAAAAGAAGACAATTGGTCATTTGAAATGTATCAAATTTTCGAAGATATGTGATGGGCGAAATATATGTTGCATAACTGCATCAAAAATGACTGGGCAAACGCTATTCCAAACAAGCCAAAGCTTAGCACATATTACAGTCAGTCAGCGTTCTTTTCTTGCTCAGTTCAGATCAGGACCTCTAAATCAAATACCATAGAGTTTTCGATAAGATATTTATGAAAATGCAAACCATCCCTGAAATCTCTACCTAGACCATAGACTATAACAGATTGGCCAAAAGTACATATTCGAATATTACGTTAAAAGTTTGTCTAAGGACAGGCCAGCATAAAATGTTGTAAAAGGGAAAAAAACCAAGTGGCGAGTAAAGAGAGCTTGAGCTAGTAGCGATAAATAGTATATCAAAACTGATATATGATCTATAATTTACACGCAAAATGAACTTAAGTAACTCGGTAGATGTCATAACTGAAGTAAAAGTTAAAATCAAAACGCTACTATGGAATACTGGGTGATGTCAGTTACTCATAATAATGTACCGGTGAAAGTTCGTTTTACAATATCGCAGTTCTGTGTCTTGCATTAAACGCGTACGACGACATGATAGTAATCTGAAACGCTACTAGCAGATGTAGTTCATCGTTGTACACAAACTCTAGAAATGGCTTGCAAACTAAACTCTGATTTCAGTTGACTCTGTCTGACCATACTAACTTGGTACTCTGGTGGCGAAAGTGGCTCCAGGCAGCACACGTACAGCACAGGTAACAGTAGGAAGTAACACATTAGACAACAGCAGTGACAACAAGGAGACAGAAAAGCATATTTCTGCCTGAATCTTACATTGCTATTGCCTTGCAGTATCCAAGTCCGTGTACGTCCTACTCGGTGACGTCATTTTGCAAAATTGATGTTGATTGTGCCCCGTTTACAAGCACACGTGCTGCTCTGAAGCTCGGATGTATTCTCATGACACAAACCTGGTACACATTAGGTGAAACATATCCAATTTGCATTTATGATAGCCAGTATCTGAGTAACAAGTTTGATCTGTACAAGTTTGATTCAACAGAAAAGGGTGATCTAAGTTCATAAAATGAACCGAACTATGCCATGTAACGTCAATGTGAACAATCTACCCCTAGAGCTACCTCCCTTCGTAAGGGAGGTACTAAAACCATGGCCTTTTACCGATCTGTATAAGAAAGACTTGCCACCGACTCTGCAAAGCAAGATCATCTGAAAATTATAATAAACACGATGGGAAATCAGTATTCATCTCCACATTATTTAGCAAAGCTTCCAGCCTTCTCAACAAAAATGGGTATCTGTTGTGGGAAGAAGTCTGCATAATAAATCTCCATACAAAGAAAATGTTTCACTTGTTGGGCATTATTAGGTCTCTCTTTAACATAGTCAGAATTGCACGTGTACGTATAGGTACTGTTTAATTCTGGAGGTCAAGTAATTCATTGTTGGCTTTCCTGTTATTTTAGTGGAGTGACCAACGTCATTAAAAGAGTTGTTAAAATAGCACCGAAGGTCAAAACATCCACAGTAGCACAGAGCGAAATGGATAATGAGAGAGTTTGTGAATTTAATAATTGATCATGGTCTCTATCGTACTCATTGACATTCAAAGTGGCTGTAAATACAAGAAGTCCTTTCTAGTTTGAATTTAAACTCCTTCACCACATCTTGTAATGAACTATGATACTGAGTGACTTTTGATAAGACTCTCTTTGTTTCCTCCGTAGTAGCAGCGGAGACGAAACAATTGGCCGTTCATTTTACTTAAATTCTCGGACACCCTTTGAAACGAGTTTTACAATTTCTAGAAAGACTTTCTGATTCTTGTTGTTGGACCTAACCTTCTAGATGTACATGTGGAGACGCCGACCATTTGTAATCATCTATCAGCTTATAATCATGGCAAAGCAATATCCTTATGTAATGAAAATAAAGAAATAGAAACGGTCATTTGCTATGTATTTGCTACTAGAGAAACACAATTACAATAAAGAATATATATACAGGCTCTCCACAGTAAAGCAACAGCTAATAAAAGTCTCAACAGGTTGACAGTTAGGGTCTATGCTACTCGAAAATTATACAAAACAAATTTCAGTATTTGAGTTGTCACCGATGAAGGGTCCTCTGCTGGCAAGTCAATTTTACATGTACAGATTCGAGTGAAATCCAGATCATCACGTACGTTGTCATAAATTTGACCTATATTCAACAACTGAAATGATTTTTCGACCTTGCAATCACGACAATGTCGTTCATGACCAAGTGTTTTAGCAGTATATTCGAGATAGACAAATGAGCGTCAACTCCTGCTATTTATTCGCATTTCCGAAAACATTGATAAATGAACTTCCTTATTTGGCGTCTTTGTTGACACTACTGGATGCCGTCCAATGGTCGCCTTCGAAAAAGCTCCCGTATTAAACGTAATTGATGACATTAATACTTTAGTCAAGCCATCGCTTCCTCTTTGGACTTGCCGGCAGTGAGCCAAAGTAGCGTATGTGCCTCGCTTTCCAAGATGGCGGTACTGTTCAACAGCATGTACTGTGATACATCATATTTTCTCGTTTCTGCAGACAGCAAGCGATTCTACAGAAAAATCCTTCATGCAAATCTCCCTGTTACAAGAAATTTACAAGGATAGCCTTGCTTCCTTCCTTGAAAGTTAATTTTCGACAGTGTCGCCTAAATTGCATTTGTACTTTTGTCAATTAGTCTCTGAGACAATTGTTCACTTGTTTATGGAATGTGACATTGTTAAAAGTGTATGGAATGATATGTGCAAATTATGGCACGCAACTTTATATTGTCCAAAAAATCCAACACAAAGACAGATTATTTTGGGTGAAAAAAATGGTCAGATTTACTTAATAACATAGTACTGGTGTACAAAAAGTATATTTATGATTGTAAACTTAAAAAAAAGCACCAACGTTTCAGATATTGAGAATTAAAGTCAGACATATTCAAAGACTAGATTTTTTTATTTCAACAAGAAAGAACACAGTGTCTATTTATAAAGACAAATTGAAGGAATTTGCCGCAGACTTTGACTCGGCGAATTTCCCTTTCAAATGTCTTAAAGGAGGGCTGAGTTGAAATGGTGTGTGCGGTAAACTCGAACCAGTGTTGGATATTCAAAAGGACAAGTCACCTCCACCCCTGTACGTTTCGACCCCAGTGATTCACTCTCCTTGTCGCTGGTTGTGGTCACCTCGACCCCAGTACCAAAGTCATTTCGACCTTGACACACTTTTCCTGTTATATGACGACATTTTAAGTATGTCATGCAACTTGCTTGGGAGAGTTGATGGTGTTTCTGTGAAAAAACCTGCTTGCTTCAAAACAATTTGAATTTATATCCGTTTTGATGCGCAAAGTCACCGACTGCGGCCTAGCTCCTGTGCGTAAGTGGCGACGATTTGCCTTTGTACAACTATAAGAATACAATGCATCTACCTTTTGGCCATTGGGTTTTCGGTACATGGGGCCTGCGCGTTGTCGGCGTTACTAGCTTCCACTAAACTTAAAAGCCCACTAAATGGCAACACCATGTATACACTACAAATATTCACTTTGTCAGCGGACTTTCATGTTCTCCGCCTTCAAAAAACAACGAATAGAAATTAACACTTATTATGTTTGAACGTCCAAGCTAAGTGACCTGCGTGTATACTACTACACATAAATAGAAACTACAATAATGCTGTGATATATTTACCAGTAAGTTTAAAATGCTGGTCTTTGGACGTTTTTGTTGTTTATGTTGCTGCTGATTCCTGAAATTCGTTTAACACCTATCTCTATTGTATTCAAATTACCAACGATCATAATCTGCAAGGATTAACGTAAGTCCTGTATGATTTTTATGATTCCATATCATATATTCTATAGCTTATATTCTGAAAAACGTACAGCTTTTAAATTTTAGGCGTGATATTATACATGTACAGTGTTTTGTAACTCACACACATTGATAACTTTCAATTTCTTTGATACAGTATTTTGTAAATTGTGCACCACAGCCTTATATCATTGTTTTTCGATCGGACACCGGAAGCAGTTTCGACACCTTCGCGTACACCATTAGTATGTAAATAATATGTTTTTATATAAAATTCTTCTATAAAATTCTTCTGTGATTAAAAATTAAAACATTCTGATTGGCGTCTTACACTTTTTATTCTACAAGTCTGATCATTTGCCCATCAGACATGTATAGTCCCAAAGTTATATCATCATAATTATGAATATAATTGTTATCTATAAAATTCATAATTCATACGTAAAGCAGTCAGAGGTAAGTATTAGTAGATCGCTAAATAAATATAAGATATCTTTATATGTGCTAATAAGTCGACGGCAACGGAGAAAATCGATATTTCCCCAAGTTGCTGAGGAAAAACGTTCACATTACTGTTCTGGAGTTGTGGCTTTTAAAAAGAGCAATGTACAAGAAGGGTTAAACAAGGTAGGGTACGTGATGATCTTATCAATCATCAGTCCTTCGGTGGAAGTCATACCGTGAATTAAATCGTGATTGGATTGGGTGACCTCATTTTCAGAGTTGTTTTAAGTATGCTCGTATATCGCAAATGTTTTGGGATAAACGCTAGCTTGAAACCTTATCTGTGATCTAAACCTCGAGGGCGTCACGGACTTTTCCAGAATGAGAGCCCCAAAGTGGCCGCTCTTCCCTTTAACCTCCAAGTAGTACGACAACGAATTTATATCGCAAATTTGGCGAGTTTTGGATAACATTTCCAGAAAAGACTATATTTTCTCGATAAGGCTGTACGTACGTTTAGATATACGAGAAGTGATGGATTTGTTTGTATCTGACCTTTTCAGGAACTAAAAAGTCAATTTGGACTGTCGCATAAAGTATTTAAAACATATGGGACAGAGCTTTCATTGACTCTTATAATCACAACTTAGCACCTCGATATTAAAAAGATTTTTATTAAGTTCATTTTCCAGACTCCGGGCGAGTTTATGCTAAGGCATTGTTTAGCATAGAGCCTACGCCTAGTTCACAAAGACGATGGATTGAGGCTAACAAAGTCTATTCATACCTGTTGTCGCCTGCCACGTCACGTCACGCTCTCACAAATCGGGTTCAGCAGTGCAAGGACACGCTGTTTACTTCTTCAGACATGCATATCGCACTTTTCTTTCACCCAGAGAGAATGTTTTTACAAGTCCCGAAAGTTAAACATCCTGAACTTTGCTAATAGTAGACATGACGACTTGGTTCAATATATTACGCGAAAAGAATATATATCAAAAGTATATTTGTACTCTAGCATGCAGAGAGCTACGGAACCGGCTCAAAAATATCAAAATTCGTGTTTCTGGAATTGTTAATGAAAATAAAATTACATACACAACATAATGTGCAATGTGACAATATCAGAAATATCGAACTATACTAACCGTTGAACGGCCTAAATAGATTTTCTCCGAAGATGTCGATCATTAATACAACATACAAGGGAAAACAACAAACATCACGTTTTTACACTAGAAATAATTCAAGAACCAAGGATTTTGAACTGTGGCTTAACTGTAGCGTGAACACAACTGGCAAAGATGTGATAATGGCAATTCTGAACTAGTAGAATGTCATATTTACAGTGGAAGATTTTACAGCGTCTATGGTCGTGTCCCTCGGATCGTTTCTGACATTTTCAATAGGGCTAAATTTCAAGTCACACTCGAGCAGTCAAATTTTAAGCCAACTTGTCTTATTCTTTCCCTTTATTGACTTCCAATTGAAAAGAACGGCGGTGACACAATCGCACTTTTCAAGGTACCTTCGTGTCACAGCGTATACAGCCGAAGTAGTTAACCAGTTCACTGTACTTGTACCTGGTGTCGTATGATCATATGCTGTAACTAGGTGCCATTTGTAACACATGTATTCTATCGCGCTGCATTCTTAACTTAAAATTTTATTTCTGTCTTTGTGTCGTCATTACCACTTTGAGTTATTCTATCTTTCAGTTTGTCACCGTGACGGTTTGGGAAAAAAAAATCTTTCTAACGCATGACTAATTGCCTCCACCGACGAGTTTGCATTGGAATGGGATTCAGAACGTGTGCCACAGCAATGCCCGCTGTTAATGAAAATGGTCTGTTGGGTCAAGTTAAAATAGAAATAACCCCACCGTTGGTAAAACAATGGGAACGTAAAAACGCCTTGCTGGCAAAGTAGCAGAATAAACTAAAGGTCATGACTGGTTGGCGGCGAAAGCTATGATTTGAGTTAAGCCTTTTCTTTCGTACCAGTCTACAGAAGCTGTTTGAATGTCACCTCTTTGACCCAACATGATCAAGGTAGTAGACTCTTCGAAATGCACTGACCCCATCTGCGAACGAACTTTGAACCGTTGCCTTCGAATTTAAGAATAAAAAGGGGGCATCGTGTAAAATTTGGTACTAGAGAAAATTAACAAATAGTTCCCGGCATCTGAAATGGCCGCTACTCCTGTGCTAACTCTAAGGGAAAATTAAATTTTTGATTTTCACATAAAATAAGCCTGTGAAAACTGTATGTACTCCATGAGGTTCAAAATGAGCCCCTACAAGTGGTGGACCGAGAAAGTATTGTAAAAGTTTGAATGTCCGAGGCGCTTTCTACATGAAAGAGAAACACAGAAAGGAACCCACTGTCATGGATTCTGTGTGTACACTGAGAAGAGTTTACAAAGAGAAAATGTTTTACGTATTTAAGACAAGTAAACGTCATTAACACTTATCTGCCCAATAATCATTTTATGATTGCTCTTATTATACAAAGAATTTATCGTTAAAAGGTGAAAAGAAATCGGAGTTTATTTATTGAAATGGAGGGAACTATTGTCACCATATACCTATTGACCCAGTTGCTGTTTTCGCTGATCGAGGTAACCATTAACGTAGTGATCAATAAGCTTGATTCAAGACATACACCATTCAAAATAAATGAAACTTGACAAAAACGCACTTTATAAAGAATAAGACATCTTTTTTATCATGAAGTGGTTTATCGTTGCTAATAGCTGAAACTAAAGGAACTATGGTTAATATGCCAAAATTGTTGAAATGCTAAATAAGATGGTTAGTGCGACTTTACTTGTAAAATGACACTCGACTCATCGAAAATGAACTAGTGCATATACATGTTTCATTTCGTTTTTGTCATTAAAGATGCTCTCTCTCTCTCTCTCTCTCTCTCTCTCTCTTCTCTCTCTCTCTCTTTCCCGATAGCTTTGAAAGCTAAAATCAACAGACTGATATCTGATATCAAATTTTATCACAGTTTCACTATGTTACAGCACCCATTCAATGACTCTGATCACCCTCAAAACTCAGCCTATGACATGAGCGATGTACTCACTTACTATCAACATAAAACGTTATGTAAGTTTTCTAAGCCTGTGGCTCAACCGGTACGGAATGAACTTAATTGACATAATTATCTTTTCCAGATCCGAAAAACGTTCTATCCAAATCAAAACTAATGAACAACAAGATCTGCACAAATACGTGATGATGACATTAAGTATCGTATGGATAAGTCTGTGCATAGCATATATTTAAGCAATAAAGCACACCCATGCAGCGACGGTATACCACTCGATTTTGACCAGTTCACGACATATATGCACTCGCTATCGCTCGTATACCGTCGCTGCATGGGTGTGCTTTATTGCTATCATATCATAACAGTGTATTGAAATTCTGGCGTGGAACGTCATAAACGGATTTTTGCTCAAGCTGAGAGCTCACAAGTACGCCAGCCGTGGTATATTGCCAATATACCACGGTACGTTTCGCGTATCGACCAATCAGATCGCAGTATTTGCACCGTCATATAATATACTGGTATTATAATTGCTATTAGATGTGTTTAACATTTGAATACCATCTGGCTTATATTATATAAACTGACGAAAAGTCTTAATCAGTAATGTCACTGTAAGAATGAACAGAGACAAATACCACAGTTTCTCGATTCAGAAACAACAAATAAAACATTTTTAAAGTATAAAATATAACATTAGGATACGGACCACACTATTAAAAACAACACCTTCGAATATACGTTCTTGTTAACTTCTACTGCAGCTAGCTTGTTTGAGTTCATTTAGGTCCGCAGTATATATCTCGTTTTAACGTTCTGTGAAAGAATTATCAAAAAAGAAAAACAATACATTCATTAACATTCTCCCGCAAAACAAAAACAACTCAGGAATTACGCTAGAGATTTGTGTGCACATGCATTTTCTGTCACGTCACAGAACCGACGATTGTAACTCAGTACGCGTTGAATACAATGTCGCTTATGTTTTATAAACTATGCTTAATCTTAGGTAAAGGGCGACGAATTCGGACGCGCACACGCTTTAGAACGTTTCTGCGCAGATTTAACTCCAGCCTGTCGCAAATGGGTTATTTTGTAGTGCATGTATTTAACATCACCTGTCATGGTTGAAATTGCGCTTTTACCTAATTTTTGACCAAGTGTCTTAGAAATACATGTGACCTATAACCTTGTCATATTTTGACCCCCTAGGAAGCTGGTTTTTATTCAATATGAGCAAAAAATTAACATTTCTCTCCCATTTATATAGTGCAAATTACCCATTCACCTGGAGATGTTGTAAAAAGTAGCGTGGTGACACCCTTTTATTAAAAGTGTAAACTAAATGGTATTATGTAAGGAGTTTATTCGCCAAGTTTGGTCAAAATGACACCATTCAAAGCGACAGGAAGAAAGTTCGAAAATTATGTAGTGATATAATTTCGATATCGTCATTTTGTAATCAATACTTATGTTAAAATTTCTTCACAAACATCGTGAAAACTATATATTCGATAGATATGGATCTTAAGTCTTGGTATTTATTGAAATTAACTCATTTGCTAAGCGTTTTATAATTGCTTTCTTTAGTTTTAGTGAATTATATCATTTTATTTATTTCTAACGACGCCATTTTAACGTCCGTTTCCATGGAAACGAGCGTGGTGACCCCCATTTTTTTTTCATTTTTGCACTTGCACAACATCCAAGAATATGTGTGCAAGTTTCAAGAAAATGACACCACAACTTAATTTTGACGTAATTCGTAGTACTTCACCTTAAATATGAAAATTACTGAACCATTAATAACATATTTTGTCATATTATGAAAACTTCCGCGGCCTCGTATAGTAGACATCAAAAGGCCCAATTGACAGTGTTATTCAGGGTAAATAAATTAGTTACTGGGTTCAAGGAACACATTAAAGAAAACGACAATGATGATATCAGGTGTTGGAAATGGGTAAGCATACCCTGCTATATCATGGTACACCTATCAGGATTGACCCATCTTGTAAAGCCACGCAATTACTCATGTGATGTCAAAGCCTAGTATTCTGCTACTCGTCCGTCATGTAGATGTTGCTGTGTGCTTGTGACCTAGCTACTCGTGGTCACTATGAGTTTTACCTATATTTGTTGCTACTGTCATAACGAGATCAAAATTTGAATTCATATCCTTATCAAAGTCACATATTTTTTACTTGTTCCTTTTCCCTAAACGCTGGCAATATGCAAAAGTTGTTTGCAACTTACAATGACATGAACGTCCGTCAGAGCCCAACACAAAGCCACGGTTACAGTAGCAAAAAAACTACCGAGAGTGTTTTGACAGGTATGGAAAGAGAGCCAGACACTTTAAGAGAAAAATGTTTGCGACAAGTAAGTCGGAGTTAAACCTAAAAGATGCGTATTTGATTTGTTAACAATAACCAGGTTTTCTCCCTCACAACTGTGCTGGGAGTCAAACACTGGGTATTTCAACTTAATTTGTTGGGCTGTAATTCCATGGAATCAAAAATACAGAAGTCACACATACATGGAAAATAAGACTTTGATAGACTTAATGATATCATACATATCTAAAATAGCCGCTTATGCATTGTTAGCCCTGACACATTTCTAGTGCTGAAAATAATGTTGACTGCACTCAACTGCCTTGCCGAGATCGCTTGACATAAAATCTGTCATAACACACGTCAATAAGTCCCACCGTGATGTTATTATTCCCCTCCCCAAAACAAACAAGCAAATAAACAAAAACGAGGGTCGCAGGATTGACTCCTCATATAACGAAAATGTGAGAATACTGACAAGTGCATGATTACCCTCCTTGAGGTAAGTAGTACCCTAAGTCACAATAAAAGAATGATGTAAGTTTACGTAATTTTGTTCACAGTTGTTACAGGCACAGTAATTTGTGACTGGAAGTCAAACAAATGTGAAAGGCCACGTTACAAGTGCTAACCTTGAGTGATGGGGAGGTAATGTTTGTTAACTGGGACCTACTGTAAGTGAGGAGATCAATCCCATTTTCTATCGACAGCAGAATGCGGGTTAATCTGCACATAAACCTTTAATAGTAAAACCTTAATTAGTACTCTGCACGAGTACCCACGAGGCTGTGCAAATAGAAAATCTTCTAACATTTCTGTTATGGAGGGAGTGCAGACAACTGAGCACAAAAACAATGACTGTTACTCACCTTCCGAACACCTTGGACCAAAGAAACCTGGCTGGCAGTCGCAAACATTTGGACTGACACATTTACCCCCATTTTCACAGCCTGGGGAACATATCGCTGTGGGTATAATAATAAAACGTGTTTGCTTTCATATAAAATATTTTATGTAAGAATGTAATGGCAGTGTGTGAGTGAGTTTGAACAACTTTTATACCTGGGGAAAGGTAGAAAAAAGATTTTCGTCATAAATGAGTATTAAGACCAAACTAGCACAAACTGTGTTTTAGCGTGAGAGCTTAATCTCTCGTACTAAGATACAAACACATTTAGCATACGTTTATGCAGATTGCGTTAATTAGCTATATTCCGGTATATTTACTAATGATTCTTTATCAGTATGGAATATTAATGTACACCGAAACTTCCATTGTATAGTTTAAATATAATGAAAATTTACGGCACAAGCCTATTAAATGACATAACTGCTAAATTTACTGGCATTTCCGTGTTACACTGTTTACTTGTCGCTCGCACCCATCGTTTTGTACATAATGTTCTCGTAGTGTCAAAATGTTAACCAAATTATATCAACCCCTCATGTTAATTATGCTAAGTATTTAATAGGATTATGTGCAATGTTTTGTTATGTAGGGATCTTGGGTATGGGACTCGCCTACGGCTGGTCCGTATTTCGCGCTGTTTCACAAATAACGATATAATACTTACGGGTTGTACACACGCCATTTACCAAGTTTTCCCATCCATCACAACAGGAGTTCACCGGGGCCATACTGTACATCGTTTGATAAGTTAATGAGTAAATAGTCCTACATAAAAATGACCAATGCAAGCTCAATGAAATCACTCAGCAATGTTTGAAATAACACAATGCGTGACTAAAATACAAAGCTGTACACGTTAATTTCTTTTGTACTTAGGGCAATGTATGTGAAACTACGTATTTTTCATTGACATTTAGCTTACCTATAAAAGGAGCATCGACTCCAGTAAAAGACTCTACAACTCCTTGTGTCTCTGATACGGACCGTGTTTCTTATGGTTCCTTGCACAGACTGCAAGACAATTTCAGTACACACGTGGGTCTGATTGTTTCTGGAAAAAAAACGCAAAATCTTTACTTAGTATTCGCGACTTGTTAATGATAGCATTTTCCAAAGTACTTGAGTGTATGCATTTTATGACAGAAACAAGAAATCACACTATACTCTGCAGCAAAAAAAGCCGACCTTACAATTCGATGTTGTTGAATCTATAGTAGATTTAACAGTTCTTTCTCTACAAAGACTGGATGCTGGATCATGGAACAGAGTCAGCGTAACTTAAATGTACTCACGCATATGCCATTCCGTTAAATACAATAACCAACGTTATCAACGCTGTTAGAAACCTAATCGTCTTCGGATCCATTTTTTTACTACCTAATATTAAAATGAGAGTATATAATGAGTAAAGCGACAGTACGCATCAGTAGTTGTACGGAAATCCATTTTCTCGTAATTCCCCATGGATGTCTATTACTATATTTCATAATCTCTGTCGGACGCGGGAGAATATAATTTTTACAAAAATATAAAACTGTCGACATTCTGCAACTATTATTTCTCTTCTCCATGCAAATCGATTGTTTTACATGTAAAATCACATTTTAGGGTTTTTTGAAAACAATTAGATATTTATTATTCATTTAATATTATTTGAGAATCAACACAGACTGGCGGAAGAAGGAAATATGTCGCTTGTTCCCTGTGACAGTAAATAATGAACAAGTTTATGCGTTCGAAAATTAGCATATAACTACGATGCTAAGCAGAGCGTTATAAATAATAACACAAATTACTTCAAGTACAAAGTAATGAAATATTTTACTTAAGTTTCATGCATCCTGCAATCATCAGACAGATAAATGAAAGGATCCTTAGCTCAAACTCTCTTTTACACCTACAAATAGAATGGTACGTCCCAAAGATCGAACCCAATAACTCACACACTCTTGTCGCAGGTTGTGGTCACCTCAACCCAGATAACCTAGTCACTTCGACCTCGTCACACTTTTACATAATACCATGCAACTTGCCCGGGAGAATCGATGGTATTTTCACGAGAAAATCTGCTTACTTCAAAACAATAATGTAGCCCTTTTGTACGCATAACGCAGGCACCGCGGCATAGCGCCCGTGCGTAATCAGTTTGGCGATGATTGTCCTTGGAGGATTTTGGCACTTGGTGCTTTACTTGGTTCCACTAAAGTCAAAGTTCTTCAAAGTGCTGTTAGCATCGAACATATCAGACGACGTGCTTTTCGGTGTGAGGGGGACGAAACGGTCAGGGGTCGAGATGACTCGAAGCCTAAATAAAAGCTTTGCTATCAATGTGTTCGTCGACCACGTTGACTGTCTAACAGTTGTGTTCATCTTTCAAGGAAACACTGAATGCCTACTGTCATCAACACTGCATCTTCCTTTGAAGACTAAATGCCTAGGTGCATTTCATAATTGATATGATGTTGTTCCTGCAGAAAAACGCTTCGAGTAACATCATTTTGTCTGCAAGCAATATACATTCAGCGTCTGATGAATGAACTGAAAATTCATTCAGGTAATACCACCTACTGTCTCTCAACCCTATATGATGGCTGTATAATTTGATTGATTCAAAATTGATAAATGCATATTGTTTTCTCACAGAAACACCATCAATTCTCAATTCTCAATTTAAAATATTGTCATATAACAGGGAAAGTGTGACAAGGTCGAAGTGACTTGGGTCGAGGAGACCACAACCAGCGACGAGGAGTGTCGGAATCATTATTAAAGATCAAAACGGAGAGGGTCCGATGTGACCTGTATGTATGGCAGCATCTTAAGCTGAAGTGATATAACGCCGTTTGAAAAGTAAGATTCAAAAATGGAAAATATAGATTCCTTACCTAGTACACTCTAGGGTAGCTTAAACCAATCTTTGCCTTCTTTAAGGCTGACCAGAACGATTATACGCCAAAGCGGTGAAGATAAAGAATTCTGACTAGTTTTGGACTCAGTTGCTGAAGAAAGCAACATAAGTAAGTCCTGTCCTTATGAGTACCCAGATTGCTTCGTTTCACTTTGACCGCATGCGCACAACATTTCAACTCAGCCCTCTTTTAAGACATTTGAAAGGGAAATTCGTCGAGTCAGCGTCTGCGTACTGAATATCCTTATTGACTGCCCACAATATATACATATTTGTCTCAGCAGTTTTTTTTTATTTTACAAGGAAAAGAAAAGTCTGATTTACGACGTAAAATAAATCAGAAGGTCGGTGTATACAAATTACAAAAGTAAAAGGTTAAGTTAAACGCTAATCCTTTCCCACTACAATTTATCAGTAGTTATCATTTTTTAAAAGTTTTCTTAATGGTGTACATTTCATACGTTCTGTAAGTTACACCCCTATCTTATAATAATAAGCTTCAGAAATGGTCGCTCGACCCGAAGGTATGTGGGTGGGAAGACGTCAATACTTGACATTAACTTACCTTTGTATGGCTTAAGTAAGCAGATGCACCTTCGGTAATGTACATAAAGAAGAGTAACTGTTGTCTTTGCCGTTTATGAAGTGTCACCACAGGATAATTGTCACCAAAAAATAGCGAGTTGTGTCCTCCTAACCCCCTTGTGAACGATTCAAACTTTTGTTTGTTTGTAGCCATGGTGATTGCAACGTTATTATCTATCGACCTGGAAAGACCGAGTCAATTGAACCCTGAAAAAGCTTCAATCTGTTTCTAAAGTTCACATTATGCCATTGGTGTCAAAGGTTTTACCGGCCTGTGTTATAAACAACGTCTCGGTGATTTTTCCGCGAGCGGCGATCTACTCACCAGTGCATAGCGGCGTTAGCTATTCGTGGGTAATCATGGTTTGTGATCAAAGGCAGTAACGTCAACCATAAATGAATTGTTGGAAGTTTCCGCTTTAATATTTGCTTGGATAACTAAGCATGCGACTGTAAAGTGAACATTCATGATAGTGTCTTCAATATTTCCCTTGACCGTCAGACTAACGACGAACAACTGCAGGAAAGGAAAAGGGACGTGTTTCTATATCCAAGACAAAACCGTTTCTGTGTGTCATTTTATAGTAACATAAGCTTGATTGTCAAAATTCTCAGAAAGACCGGTTGTTTTCCCATATATCTTCCTTGGAGGAAATGCATTTGATTGGGGAATTATGCCACATGGATGGATAGGCATCCGCGAGGTTTTGTGTCAGATCGTCTCTTATTTACTGTTTGTGATAAAAATGTTGTTCTTTATTCAGTCCTGGTGGTGATTCATCGCTCTTTACAGCAGTGAGTCTTCTAATACTCTTTGATCGGTGTGCTTTGACAGGAATCCCATATCAGGAAAATGAGTTACAGAGCAATGGCCCAGCTCAGGAAGCTAGCAGAGATGTAATAAAAGGGCGGTATAGGGTTAATCACCTAAATAACAACCTACCTACCACCTACCTGTCTAGCTACCTACCAACCTACTATCTACCCACCTACCTATCTACCTACCTACCTACCGACCGACCGACTTAACTACCTACCTATATGAGTTTTGGGGCCACGTTATTGGCTACCCTATTTCTCTCTGACTTTATGTGTAATTTTATCGGCTTATTTTTATGTAAGCTAACACGATTCACATTTCATTCGATTTAGTTGTCTTTATTTCTCGCCCTGTGCCCTCATTATAAAACAATGTGCCACAGCTACATTGTGTAAAAATGATGTTATTAGTCGCTGTTAATTATCGCTGTTTGTTGTACACCGCAAAATTTATCATTCCCATTTTTACATTTAGATGTGATTTTTATTAATCTGCTCTTGAAATGACGCTGACGACTGTACGTGAAGTCGAAACAAATTATATGGACTTACCAACAACCAACCAGCTACAATTAACAATATATTGTAATATCGACCGACGATTGCTTAGACTTTTAGTCTCTTGAATTTAATTGCAACGATTAACAATAAATCTGACCGATAGTAACCATACACGTGATGCATCGTGAGAATGATCTCTCCTTGTTTATTTTCCGCCTCTGTGAAGTAACTGTTCATCCTATGTTACTGAACGTATTGTTTTAAAAACTGCTTTAGTCATTAGCCTTGACCAAAAGTCGAATCCGGATTTCCATGCTCTATGTTGATAAATCGTTTCATTCTGTTTGACATTGTACTTAAATGCAGTGTAAACCGAGGCTTATCATATGTACTTGTATGAAGATTTAAAAACCATGTCAGATAATTTTATCTTGCGCAATTCCAGGTTTTGGTTGCCGTGGCAATTCGCATATGCGATGACACAGTTTTAGGAATACTTACATGATTGTCAGAATAATAACATTTATCGAGAAAAGGACGGTAATATAGTTATACAGTAATATAGTATTATCATTAATTTGGACACATTATAATTATAGCACATATTTAAAGAATGAAACATAACATTTACTTCATAAGATATTGATTTGATCCATTTGATAAAAATGACAACGGTCTATCACATGCCATGTATTGTCACCTGATTCAGTTATTTAACATTCCACAATGGATTTAGAGACGGCTGGTGAATTATTAAGTAAAACCTTTCTGGTATTTTGAAAAATAGAATAACTGACGCTGAGGTTTGGTTACGTATTGCCTTGTTACTCGAACTAAGTTGAGGCTGTCCGGATTAATTGATAAAGTCAACACCATAGCTGTCTCACATGTGTGGGACAGTTGGCAGATTGGGACTTGTAGGTAATAAAGAAAGCAGGCAGACTGTTCGGAGTCGAAATCTTTATTTGAAATATCACAGTCAAACTTAATAACATTGCTTGTAGTTATAAAAACAAAAGTCCGACGCTTTGGAGTTGAAATCCTTATTTGAAATATCACAGTCAAACTTAATAAAATAATATAAATAAACTGTTGCATAAAGAACCCCGCCCTCCCCCACCTCTCGGGACTTATTGCTGCTCTCTGTGTTTTAATATGTAGATTTGGCAACTACTTACGTTGTACACGTGCTAAAGTAGATACCACAGTTGAAAGAGAGATCGTTGAGCAGACTATGATTCGTCACCGTTGCCGTTGAGTAATAAAGACCTAAATTGGTGCTTATAACCTACAACTCGGTGTGTTCAGCTTCATTAACTAAAAGCATTATGATTCCAGACCGTACGTCAACTCAGAGACCATGGAGGAAGAGACATGACATAATCAATGACACAACTTGCGCCTAAATGAAAAATTCGGATTCAAAATTGTTACATTATATGTAAGATCATCCAGCATTGAAATTTAATGTAGCCGGTGAGGCTCAAGCACTGGAAAACCTGATTGTTGATTTTGGCTATGATTTACGGTAGCTGCTACATGTGATCAATTTTGCCTCATGAGATGGTAGTTAGCGAGTGTATCGAGTATCGAGTGTTTTGTGCTATTGTGTTCGATTAAAAATAATGTTAAACAGGTCGGATAAAAAAAATTGTACGCACATCCCTGAGAAAACAAGATAGTATAAAGAACACATCGTTTCACAGAAAGTGGACGAAAGATGCTCTCTGCTAATCATACTAAGTGTTTCAACAATAGATCCCTGAAAGTATAACTGGATATTGAGGGACAAATACCAACATGTCATGCTCGCTTGTATTGCATTCAGCTTTTCAAGTGTATCCAGGGTGTGTAATCCTTTGAACAAGACTAGCACGACTCAATGCTCCGTTTTTCACACTGTAAAGCATCATTTCCCAGTTTGAGTTTATGAACGATGTAAAGTTCACCTTTGTTACCTGAAATTCATTTCACGGTATAAGCTGCTACCTGACTACGGCAAGAAAACTGAAAGAGAAAATTAGTTTAATATTTTAGCAAATACTCGAATGAGCGTCATATTGTGTGATTAATCCTCTCCTTTCTACAAAATATGAATTAGAATCGTAAAGTAATTGAGTGTCGTGAAATGAAAAATAAGAAAAGTCAATCAAATTTGAAAAAAACTCTATGCAAGCATAATAGGTCTGTTGTAGCATTTGTGAGATCGAAACTGTTTACGTCTTTCATATGAATTATACATTTACTTCTTTTCTTCATTTCGATATGGCAGAGTGCTTGTGTGTAGAAGTCTGTTTATGAGTATGTGTAAATAAATTGATTACTTTTTTCGGTGAAAACATATTGCACAACTATAAAACAATTCAATAGCTTACCACGGATGGTGAGGTGCAGTGCTTCGATGAAAAAGCAATGAGAGATGTGCTTCTCATGGATTTTGTATTGCTTGTTGATGTCGGTCTTTCCGTCAACTTCAGAATATGGTAGGGGTCTTTGTTTATTTCTTGTGATTTTTTCCTAGATTATTTGAAGCAAATATGTTATTTGTTAATGTAAGTGATGTTACAGTAGAGTTCTTCACTTTATAGCGAATTTCTAGATACAGAAACGTTTATCACTCACGTTCGAGCAATATTGATACTACATTTGATACCGTTTGGTCACTTTTCAGAATTTTGTTTATTACAAAACAATTGTATTGCCAGTGTGCACATTTTGACAAGTAATTTACTTACTGTATTAAAACATCCTAATAGTTTCAAGGGCTCAGTATCTTATTATGAGAGCAGGAATTGTTGCTATTTACGGTTTTTCAGTGCGGTATATCCAGATCCTTGGTTTAGTCAGTTTACTAGATAAACGGTGTATCTTCTTAAATTACGCAAAGTTATTGAATGATATTCGGCCAATCCTTCCTTCTTGGTTCTGATCGATCATCTTCATTAAAGGAATTCCCCTAGTGTACGAAAAAGGGCAATTGACCAAACAAAATCTTTCGCTTCATGCTTGAACCAGTGTTAACAAGACGGTTCAATCCTTGTGCATCGTCAAAAAATTTCAGTGAATTACATTTAAAATAAACAGTACATTCTATATTAAATAATTACCGTGAGTAAAGTGACATGCTAACACTTGCGACACTCGCAACTATGTGCATGGAATTTTTTCCCACGGTGTGTTTTTGGTTTGGCGCTCTTTGCTCTTTGCAAAGTTTTTGACACTTTCTAAACCTGTCTTTGAACTGTTGTACAATAGCGGGCACCATTTGAACTATGCGGCAGTTGTACATGTTGGTTTAATTTGTTGATGATAGACGGCGACTAAAACCACCTAGCCTTAAAAATTTATGTTGATGGAGAGGGCATATTCTATTATTGTGATATGTTCTTTTTATAACAGCCGATACAATTCGGTATTTTGGTTTGTTTGTTATCTGTAGTACATGGCTGTCCCGATGGATGGTTCTTAGCGAATTCCACAGACACTTCCTATTTCTTCAGTGTAGAACCTAAAATTCAGAAAAATGCCTCCTCATATTGCGAATCTCTCAATTCTACACTGGTGACTTTCAAAGACTACAATCAATACTTACACTTTGAAGATATTCTACAACAGACGGACAAACCTGGACCATTATTTATCGGACTGAAGTACAACAAGTCTGATGTAAGTTATACGCTTCTATTATGGCGTAGAAAATTCATCTGCAACGGATTGGCAGTTCGGACATTTCTCTCAACTTATAGTATTATTTTATCTTCTAGGTGATAGACTTTGGCAGTTACCATAGAAACATTTTAGTTAATTAAATTTCAGAATGTACAAATCAACGATAATACAGTGAAGTGTAAAACAACTAACTTGCATGCCTCTTTTAACAACATAGTAGTGAAAACGAACAAAACGATACTAAAAATTACAATTTATCAATTCAGTTCTAGCATCCTATCGTATTGAGTGTACACTTAAGTTTGTACGGTACATATTGAGGCTGCTGAAGATATGATATTGCCACGTACACTACGATCATGCAATGTATCTAAAGCTGTGTTTACATTATGTACAGACAGTTGAGAATGCCCATACGTATTAATACATCATATGTTTCCTCGAATAATCTCATTGTCATAATTGAATTGCGTGAAATCATCTTCAATTCAGTTGCAGTGGCATTGGATCGATGAGACCGTGTATTCGTTACCATAAGAGGATACACAGGAGGATTGGCTTTACCCGATCATTCACTGCACGATATTTATTAGGTCTCTGAAGAGAAAGTTTGCAAGTGTTGCTTGTGATAGCAACTACAACTTCATCTGTGAACAGCAGGCTAATCAAGGTATGTCGAATATTTAATGATGGTATTGTGAAAACAAGTATATTATTAAGCCCATTTACTGTTCATAATTAATACACTTTGTCAAAAGTCGAAAATTGTTTACATGCCACGGCATAGATCAAACACATCGTAAACTGTTTTGCATGTTTCTTTACCTTGAAACATTAGGTTGCCCTAACGGTTGGGTCTTGGCCAGTACAGGGAATGTGTGTTATTTCTTCAGCGAATACAAAGGAAATTGGTATGATGCCAAAAACCATTGCGAGGTTGAATTGGCGTCAAGTTTGGCGATATTGGACAGTGAAGAATCACGTGAACGTCTAATACAGGTTTTGGATGAGAATGGAAAACATAGCCGTTGGTATGTCGGGAAAGTAAGTACAAGCCCCTACTAGAATATGCTTATCAGCTTGCGGCATGTTCAGCTCGTAGGTGAGATTGCTCTATTCATATTTCTGTACCTTGATGTTTATATCCTGAGCTGAATCACTTTAACATTATACTGCCGATATAAGTGAAGCTACTTTAAATTAATTTTTGTTCGGACCATAGGTTATAAGGAGGGCAAGTGTGGCCTTCTATGCGAAAGGGGCAACATAGTTGTTAAGGTAGTATGCGCTTCGAAAGGGAAAGACTTAAATTTTTGCTAACTTTTCCCCAAGGAATCTTTAACCACTTTCATTCGATATCATAAACTAAACATTGTGGGTCACCGTTTAAATTTTAGTACTAGAGAAAGAAATTATTCGAGATTCATCGATATTTGAAATAAAAAAGGTCGCTATCCCTATGGAAAAGTTTGAGAGGCCAAATATTTGTCCCCGAGGCGCAAACTACCTTAAAGAGGCACATCGTCAGAAAACATAAATACCTTGTATGCTGGGAATGTTTTTTGATCGTGATTACCATAAAAATTGGATCATCAAATGAAGAGCTGGTTGGCTTAGCAAAATTGATGCACATTTTGCGAATTGATTTTTTACATTTAGGAGCACGCTTACGTGTTTAGTCTGCGCCTTAATTGAAAGAAACAGAAACTATATTCCAATTTGATGTTTTAATATTTCTTTGAAACAAATTTTACACGCTATATCACACTAAATTTTGTTATCCTTTTTTTAACAACTTAACATTAATGCAGTATATCGGTAAAAGCAAGTTGTTGAACTAATGTGTTGCAGTATGGAAGAATTTCACCGAATCTTACCGTTGGTACGCTTCTCGCTGTCTGGACCACCACAATTTCATATGTGAAAAACCGAGTAAGAACACACATCTTATAATCTATTGTTCTTATGAACTTATCACAATCTCAAGGACAATGCAGTTGTCTGTTAAAAGTGCAGGTGCGAACAATGGAAACTGACAACAAAGCATCATATTTGATGATTAATGCTTACATCAACGATGAATACATGGCATAAACATTTGATGTACACTAAAGTTGATTAAGCAGGGATGAATCTAAAATGCAGCATTGACGTGCAAAGTCTTCAAAGGATGCGGACCCGCAAAAGGACTGAGGCAGCCCAGATGGTGCTTCTGAAAAGAGTAAAGGTATAAAGGTTGTGATGAAGTTATCTCATGCACAAATATGGTTTTAGACCGTTATTTATACAATGTAAACCAGTAAGCAAAAATAAATATGAACGATTTCCGTATCTACCTTACGATATCACATCTAACAGTGGAGCGATTATCAGGTTAATGTTCAGCCGTCATAAGCTAAAGTAGTGATACAACAATTTTGACACTTTGTGCCAATAATCGTACTTGCCCTTGATAAAATGGGTCTCCTGTGACATTGTGCGATCTGTAGCGTTAAAATCTGTGCCCTACCTCTGAAACCATGATTACACAGCTATCATAGTAATCGACAAATGCCGTGTACAGGAAGGGACTATGAATGGCATTAGAAAATTAAAGTTAGAAAATTGCCAAGATGTAAAGGGTAGGATAGTGTTTCCTAGTGTTACCATTGACAAAAGAACGGGGTCTGTAGCTTTACTATACAAGTCCATTGTCTTGATACACATTGGTATGGTATTCCATCGCCTTCCAGCCTTGACAGCCGGTTCTACAATTCCAGATTTAACGCTGAGGTACTGATTATGTCTATAAGTATATATATATATATATATATATATATATATATTATATATAATATATATATTGCCTGTTTTTGACAAGCTTCGTTTAATGTATATTGCAAAATAATTTCACATCCATCCAATTCAGTGAAAATTTCTACTTTTGTTGCGATCAATAGATGAGAATACCTTATTTAAATTATAATAATTTGTTTATAAAGCTTTTCAGCTTCACTCAGAAATTCTTTAAATTGAAACTAAATTGTAATTTCTGTTACCTGCCAAATCATTCATTTTCTATTCCCTTAACCATTTGTACAATTTCTGAATTTGAACTCCCTGCAAATGGGCCGGAGGCCTTGAAATGCAATATATATATATATATATATATATATATATATATATATATATATATATATATATATATATATCGTGGAGCAGTATTTCAATGATCCTAAAGTTTCGATCTAAAATATTCACCAATGCTTATCCTCAATAATAATTCATCAGACATTCAACTCTTTTTCAACTATCGGTGGCACTTCAACGGATTGTCTGTTAACCGATACATCCAAAGACAAAACAGCTGTCCCCACAAGTTTTCCAACAACATCTTACTCAAGCTCTCCAGTTTATAGAACAACTAAAATAATGGAACCAAGTCCAGCTAGTGTAAATGAAGAAGATACCAAAATCAGTTCGGCTGGTTTGACAAGCCCAGCAACGTTGGAAAAACTCTCCACAGTATCGTATTCCGGCAAATCAGACAAGATTGCATTCATCGATCCAAAATCAACTGTAGGTCATCATTTGAGACAAAGATGCCCTTTGAAAACAAAAGGGATACCATCTGTTCCTGATGTGTCCCAAAGTGATTATGCAGTTCGATTGAATGTATGGCATGGTGGAAAATTGCAATCACCTGCGGAATTGGTTATCGGACGGACCACAACCATGCAATTTGTGACGATGGAAATTGGTTGCCATCTCCGCCAATATGCCAAGGTAAGTGATAAAATATTTTATGACCAACATAGTTTACGATTTTTTTTCCCATCATTCTTTCAAGTCCAGTATTCTTTACAAACTACATAAATACTGATATCATGTAAAGAACAGATGCCATAGGGGTAACAGCTGATTTATCAAATATCAATGCTAAATATTCTCAAGGCAGCAGTTTAATCGTACAATTTCCATCTTTAATTCTGTTGCACGCGGAAATATTGAAACATCCGCATGAACAGGCGTCATTCTCGAAACAGTTACTTTTTTCCATGGTATCGCACGCATATGTATATATCTAACATTGTTTTCACATCATGTCCTCCCACCTTTTACAATGTGTTTCAAATGACAATATCAATGTCAAGAAGCGATTTGTGCGAGCTAACGTTGTCAAATATACGATACGCGAGACAATATTCAGCATTCCGTGAAAGTGTTCATTCATCAAACTATTCCTGTTCCTTGAAAACACTGAATTAAACGTGTTTGAAAACAGTGCGACAGTCGTCGTGTTTTTAATTTATCAGTCGCGAGCCTCGGAACATTTCTTGATCTCCTAAAAACGATACCGAAGGATTTAACGCGCGCGCGATCGCTAAGGCTTGCTTTATTTGAAATGTGCGCTATTGCACGTGAAAATCGTTTTCATCTATATCGTTTTCTAGGCATGGCTGACCAAATCCATGTCCGGGACTGTTAAGCAAGTGTCACTGTATAAAATTTCAGGGGTTTTGAGCAACATTGAGGTGGCTTAATCTTTTCAAAAACATGTTGTGCTAAATTGCATATCTATGACGTCACGCGTTCCATGATCGGCAACTATGCGTCTGCTTGGTCATGGTGCCATTGTGCTGCATCTTCGGGTCGATAAACGCACAAAACCTCTCAATTTCGTTGAATTGACAATTTTTCCCTAGCAACCGTTGCCTAGATACTTGAATTCTTCGCTATCGCCTTTAACAGGATAAAGGTTAATACCACGTTTAAGACAAATTGAAACATGAACTAAATATAGCTGGTTGAGGTGACTTTGACATCACAAAATTAATAAAAAGAGAAAAAAATAAATTTCATGTGTGAGCTGATAACCAGTGTCTCTTTCGTCGTCATGGTAAAGAACCGATCGTAGACCTTTGAGCGAGGGGAACTCTCCAGGGTCTATAAACGAAGCCTGATTCTACTCTGTTTCGCATCACTAAACCTCCCAGCACTGCATGCTAGGTGTTGTTAAAGCTAATGATCAATATCTACAAGCTGGCGGATTGAATTTTCACAAACGAATGCCATTCAGCTGCTTTAAGAGAGGCTGCTATTGCTTCATTTGACATCAGACCCAGTCTTGTGAAGGCGACAGTCCTCAATTGCTGGTTGTCGAATTATTACTTATTGAAATTTGCTAATTATTTCGTGTTAGTCCTTTGTTCTCATCTATACAAAATTATTGAACTAACGCGGAGTTTGTTCGTAATAATTACTTCACGGCGTGTCATTTTTAAAGGAATTGACGATGTAATAAGAAGCATTGTTGTAACAATCTTTATCGTCTATTTTTTAATAAAAGAATAGCTTTTCTCTATTTACCCCAGAATACGTAAGTCGTTTTATCCAAATACCTCTTTCATATTTTGCAAGTATATATAGATAAAACGAACAATTGATGTAGGGGAAGCCTTCAGGAAATCTACCTCAGATGTCATTAAAGTGCTTCAAGTGAACTTCGGAAACATTAACTTACATTTCAGATATCAACAAATGTGAAATGCATCCTCCCGAGACTCTGTGCGGTCGTAACGCATTTTGTGTCAACACAATGGGCAGCTTCGAGTGGGTATGTAAGGAGGGGTTCATACGAGAGATCGAATTCGGTTTCTGTATGTCTAGCCATCCAATGCTGGAGAGCTCCAGAAAACCAGAATATAACGGTAAAATTGAATCAACGAATCCTTTCAGTTAAAGTGACGGTATTGCCGCACTTTTTTGTGAAAATCAACCGTATTGTGAAGACTATGGCCTTAACAGGCTTTCTTTGAGAAGCATGGATATCGTAAATTAGTTTTATTGTAAGGTCGACGAAAATGATAATACATGGCGTCATTACAGACGTTGTATACACTGTATCAAATGTATGTTGCCTCTCCTTATAAGTAGTCTTTGTCTATGTTACATGAGTAACACGAATAACATAGGTAGTCTTTGTATATTCTCATCTGCAAAGTATTAAATCACAATGGATTACACAAAGCAGGTATCAACAGACAGAGATATGTGAACATGATCATTATTGTTCAGAACAACATGCATGTAGTTCGAGTACCCTGTCGTACATTATTTTCTATCGTGTATTGTAATGTAGTATTCAAAGGATACTTCGTTTCGTTCATTTCAGGGAGAATTTGTGATTCGGTACGCGACTCAGTTTCGGATACCCAGTGGAAGGAAAAGTCTGCAAACACGTACACCGAATGGTTACCATGTCCAAACGCAAAAGGTAAGAATGTTGAAGTCTGACTAACAATTAATGAAAGTCTCCGTAGATTAATTATAACGCAAAGGCTGTAAGGAATAACTTTCATCGCAATTTCAGCCTGTTTTGTACGACTACACTACTCGCAATCATTTGTTCTCATATGGCAACTAATACACTGTACTATTTTAGTCAGCGAGTCCATTCATTCACTATTTATTCATTGCTACAAGTCTGTTTACGTAAAGTTTGCTACACCTACAATTCACAATCAAGCATATCCTGTTATTATTAAGTATATATGTAGAAAGGAACAAATATCGTTATTGGGTCTGATTGTTTGGGAGAGTTTATGACTTCAATCCGTGGTGAAAACACGATGAATCACTTTACTATTGAGCATGCTTGATTTTTTTCTGTCTGTTACTACTGAAAGGCAGCTTTAACTATTATTCTATATAAAAGCAGGTGTCATTTTCAATGAAATAAACTGTGATCAATATTTTATAGATACAAAGATGCTTTAAGTCGATGTGAAACATGTCGTAAATTTTAATGCAATCTAGGGAACGTTTACAACCAAAGACAATTTAACGTCGTCTCTAATGTTAAGATAATATGATCAACACATCTGCTCAGTCGATTTGTCAAAGCTTGTTCTAATCGGGATATTATTTCGCTCATTTAAGTATGAACGTTTTGCCGCGCATCTGATAGACCATACGAAAGTCCCAAAGTTTCTCAAATTCATCTTTATTTCTTATTCAGGTCAACTGCAATCATGCCTTTCGGGGGGAGAACTTGACCAATTCATGAGCATATTTGTCTTTATTTCTATCCTAATCTTACAACTGTCTTTTTGTAACAAAGGAGAGACGTTGTAAGATAACCAATAAAGATATAACAGTTATGTATCCTTGACACACACAATTTTTCAGGTAAATGTGTGTCACAAATCAACATAGCAAGTCAACATGAATACAGACATTAAGGTGGCACCGTTTATGACCACGTCCATACAGACCGTTTAAGCAGTTATCTAGTCACGATAATTTTACTACCGGAGACTTTTCTTCGCTCCGATCCTAAACATTATGCTAAAATGATGAACGAAATCGTATTTCAGGTGCAATGAGACGCTATTGCGATGAGAATGGTAACTGGAAACTACCAGACACAACATACAGTGTAAGCGAAGCAATGTCAGTACTGCAAACGATGGTGAATGTGAGTAGCCCACCCTGGAATATCATAAGCTAGACTAAAGATTTACTTTGACGAAACAGCGAAATTAATACCACACTGGTCATTACCTTGTATTTTAAAAAGATTTCTGTTGAAAGGTCGCTCATATTTGTATCCATTGAAGCAAAGGAATTAAATAATACTTTGGAAACCTTAGGTGTATTTTGCTCTCTAACTTGGAATGCGGAAAGGGCTTTCTAGGAAATTTGCCTAATAACAGAAAGTTATGCAAATACAAATTTCCACCCACATTTTGAATTTTTCCCCTCACTGTTCCATCACTGTTGAACACAGGTCTTTTTCTGATGATAAAATTACATCCATTACAATAATCATATCATTTGTGTTGTAAATTTCGTATATTTGTGTAGAGGTTCATGATTGCTTATGGACCGCTTGTTAGATTTTTGATATTATTCTTGGCACTTATTTCGTACACTCTATTCCAGGAAAGTGTCTTGCAAGACATTGCTAAGACCACAGACCTTCTAGAACGGTTAGAGGATTCTGTAAACATAGGGGAAACAATAACTGGCGGTGATCTATTAATAGTCAGAGATATTATCTCCACTATTGCAAATAACAAGCATTTCAGCAAGAACGGAAGGACACATGATCTACTACCACTTATCAAGGTACGTCTCATCGACTTAATCGTAAAACTCTGTTATCGGTAAGCGATGTTATCACCAAGCTTATCTTACCTATAGACCATCAAAACGGATCAACAAATTTTAGTGACCTTGCTTACGTCAGATTAATGAGACCATACGAAAATGCACTATGCTTAAGGAGCAACTCAAGAGTATTGTAAAGCTCTTTTCATATGGATTACATGTATTGACATGTAAAAATCAATGAATGTTAGGCCAATTATTAAATAACACATTTAACCGACAGATAATAAAAAGAGTGCGAATAGTTTCTGCGTCATAATTTCACTTTTTGGTTATATTTTATTGCAGCAATTCCTAAGCGCAGGCAGCAGCAGTCTTGATCGGAACTTTGATATCCAATGGAAGCAAACTTATGACGTAAGCCTTGATATGTGTGATGACGTCGTCATTGACTTCAATCATAATAGGAAGTCAATTTACGAAGACAACATATTTCAGGCACTAGCGTGTGTAATGTAATGTACAACATGATCACACATTGGCTGTGATATTATCAAAATAGTGGATATTCTGAAAGAGACAAACATAGCTGTTTCCCTCCATAACTCGGATATTTAACACACTCTTGTACATTTTGCCATGATCTATCGATTGGTGGGTTGATTTGTCTATTGCAAATTTGCATTATGTGTTTGTGTTGTATTTTATTGTATTGTTATTTACGAAGTATTTGACAAACCGATTTATGACCACGTGAGTAACTTGCGCAAAATAAACGATACGCCTGGCTCTCTAATTAATTAGAGCTGCCGTATTATTTGTACACTATTGAGCGTCGTATCTGACAGCATGGCTAATGTAATTAGTATTCCTCTACGTGTTTCTTAATATGTTTGGAAAGAAACTAGCCTGGAATTACTCTTCGAATGTGCAATGATTATTTTTTATTTGATAGAATTTTGGACCTTACGGCAGTCCTGTCTCTATATTATCATCTATGAAAGACTTTGGAGATGTTGTTATATTTGAACATGGTACAGACAGACAACAATATCTTTCTGAGGACTAGAAATATCGGTATGTATTCATTTTAGCGATGTGTAGGGAGACAGTGAAATATTGCTTCATTTGTTTTGAGGTACAGAGCAACAAAAGCACCTATATTTTGGACTACAATTTCATCAAGAAAACCATAAACTATTTGCCTTCGACTTTAAGAAAAATAGAATTACTGTTTGACATTTACGAAAGATTTAATCACTTAATATCTACCGAATCCTGATATTCAAAACAGCTTCTAAGTTTGTGTTTAATCTGTCTGCAAAACATGCATAGGAGGGTGAAAGCCATATTGACCCGACTGGATTAAAATGATTCCCAATAGGCAATGTAACAGACAAGCATTATAAATATGTGAGAGCCCGAATATATGTCTCTGCGGTGCATTTTGTGTTACACAGAAAGGCGAGGAGGTTGACAATGCAGAACTTTATTTGCTAGTTTAATTGTTTTAGAAAATTGCTTGCACCTCTTAATGAGGCCTTTCATACCGAATTCACTGAAGTCGTAGAATTTGTAGCTGTTATTACTAACAATTTCACACATAATATACCAAAGAAAGCATAATGCTAGAGATTGATATATCCACAGTAATATCTATAAGTTTTGTAGTTCAACCTGTTTTATCCATTCCACTGTTTGCCGTATACAGATCTTGTAGGATATTTCATAGACGGTTTTCAAGCTGAGAAGAACAGAAAGAAGCGGCCTATTGATAGCAACTACAACATAACGACACATCATACTGTGACACTGTCCCGATAACTCATCGGTCAAATTCAAGATAAAGTATCCGGTAAACTTGTTACGTCAGAGGAACTTAATGTGTTACAGTCCTATCGGTGTAAATTATAATGCATCCATGTACGACATGTATGTTGTATTAAATAAAGACATCTATGCTAATTGGGTGTATCTGTTATAAATTTACACTCTCAACTCCATCGTCAATGGACGACAAAACATTTACATCACCTACCTATTATTATCATCACCAAATACAATCTCGATATCCCTTGGATCCAACATGTGTCTGTTAATTAAAATCCTTCTGAGACTGGTATCCTCAGTCTGCTCAGTGAACCATAGAACATTTGAATGCAAGTGTGTTGTCACTGTCTTTTATATTTCAGCTACAAAGGTTGCTCTGGTGATGTTCATATACCGCAATACAGGCAGCATGTTACCTGCAGACTTCAGGCAGCATCAGACCGAACGGACTTGGTTGAAAAGCATTACAAACTTGAAGTCGAGGGTCGTTAACGAAGTGAACACAGTTGCTTTTGCGATGTCAGTATATCCTGAACTACAGACTGTTTCGTACAATTCGGACAGCTTTGCAATAGTCAAATTATATAAAATACAGGTAATTCTGTTTTCGTATAAGAGATCTGTCGGTCTAAATATATTTATTATTGTTCTGATAACTTTCAATTGTCAACATGCCATGCCAATATTACGCAAACTTTATGAGCAATTGGAGATATTGAAATAGTCGTTTCGTTACGTAACAAGTGATAGGATTGCGTTCTGATGACATAGGATTGTTTTCATTTGAGATACATTAAAAACTGTTGCTAAATATTTCATATATACACTGGAAGCCTCGTAAACAGCAGGTACATTATTCCCCATATACGATATTGGCATTTTCCAAGCAAAGCATTTTATTACAGCTCAGATAATAATTTATATATTCAATTTCCAGTTCCCGTTATTACTCTCTCTCTCTCTCATTTTAGGTCCTTTCACCAGCCCTATTTCTCCCGACTAGTTTGAACTACCCGTATAATGAAATGCTAAATTTTACAGACGCAATCCATCGTAATTAAGACCCGAAAAGCAGAAGTTCACTTAAACGCAGTCAATGGCTAATGGTGAAGAAACGTTTGCCGTATCATGATTTAGTAATTAACACAACTGTGTACCCTCTTTGCTCATCACAGAAATAATGCGCACAAATATCAGTAATTGCCTAACACTCTTAAGAAGGATTGAAAGAATAACAATAATATATCGACATTATTCGTTACCACAGGAAGCGTATAATCCACGTTGTTCCTCTGCCGATATCGGCCAACACACTGGGTAGGTAACAAAGGTTTGTAGCTGAACATACATGTATTATGAAAATGTTCAAATCTGGCACTTAAAAAAAAATCATCATTGTGACCATGAAGTAGCTTATTAGATATGTTATATTTTATTCTCTTTGTTTTGTGTTTGAATGCGATTATTTTTCGCTTTCATTCAGAATATGGGACACGTCTGTGTGTCGTTTACTACGTCAAGGAATTGATGAATTTGGTGAATACGTTGAATGTAGCTGCAAACAACCAGGAACTATTTGTGCCGTGATGAGCTAGGAAAAAAGCCAGTGGTTAGTTTGCATTAATCATAACGTCAGCATTTTTTGTTAGATGCTTTGTACGAATAATGAAACATAAAGTGAACATTTTCCTGTTCGACAAGAGGGAATTTACATGTACTGCAATGCAATTGAAGGATACATTTTTTACCTTCTGAAATGCAATGAATTAAGCATATACTACAGAAGACTTTGCATGAGGGTTGGTTTTGAAATAGACACGTTTGTCGAAAAATGCATTAAAATACAAGCGCTACAATCCTAACTGATGTTTCTTTTATGTTTGATTGGGTACTTTTGAAGCCATTTTTTGAATCTGCTAATAAAGTTGTCATGATGATTTTCAGTGGTGTGGCGGCGATGCTTATCATGACAGCCCTTGTCATGATTTCATACGCAAGGTTGGTTTCTAGAAACTATATCTATACGTGATGATATCCAGTGATCGCCATAACATAGTTGCACAATGTTCTCTGTTGCCTACCGTGATTATATTGTCGGTTTTTCATGTTCACAGTTTCTGTTATTTTACTTGTTGTCAACTTATGCCATGTCGTCGTCCACGTGTCATTCCATGGCGTTTCTATCTTCTACACCAAATATTGCACGCTTCTTCAAACACCTTTCTAGCCTGACATATCAAACGTAGAATGTTGTTGTTATCTCTCCTTTCTTGGTACGGTAGTAATTGTCTGTTTTAATATGCTTTGTCTTCATGCAGATTATCATCGGACCGTTACTTTGTGTTGGCTCAAACAATGCTGTCCCTTACTTCCTTTCCGGTTATAATCTGCATTTCATCAACTTTGGAATCCGTGAACAGCGAGAAACAGGTACGTCACATGTTCATTTCTAGATAATCCATCGAGACGTTAACTTCAAGGACCTTATTTTTGTACTTTCAAAGTAATCAAATGAATTTCAGTTAGAATTGCTGTTATTGGCGGATGGGTACGAGTTTTTAGCATTAATGTCAGCTTACTGTTATTTTTTTCTGGCAGAATATATGTCAGGTCTTTGCCGTGGCGATGAACTATTCTTTGCTAAGCAGTTGTTTTTTTGATAATGAACATGAACACCCAGCAATTACTGCGCACATCATTCATCGATCGCCAGACTCGTGCACGGTATGTGGACTGAAAGCGGCATGATTTTACTTTGGGATTATATAGCTTTTAATAAATAAAATAAGAATAAATTTCAGTAAATGCTCGATTGAATTTGAACCAATCAATGATATCCGTCTTCAAGCGAATCCGATAGTCATCAAAAGCACTCGGCTTAATCCCCTACTAAAAAGTATCGTTTGTATACATACTGACCAAATAATTTCGTAAACAAAGGAATCTAAACTAGAATGTCTATGGTCACAATTTAGATATCTTTATATTGTGCGCATTTTTCCAGAATATTGTATGTCGTGGGCGGATGGTTGCTACCATTGGCTGTGGTTTTTGCCTTATATGGCAATCGGCTACCGGAATATGCAGAAACGATGAGGTAATAACTTTTAGTTATTCATGAAATGTTCGTTTTAGAATTAGATTTCACATACATGGGAATTTAAGCAGAATACCGCCTGCCCTCACTTTAGATAATCGCATATACCACAGATTATCGAGGGTAGGAAGTTCCAAATTCTGATTCCAATTATGGTAAACGTAATACGAGAAACTTCGTAATGCAGTTTGCATAGGCCTGACAAATTTGTGTGGAACTTTACCTCATTGTTCTGAAAGCTGATGATTTTACTCGCCCATATCGCCCCACAGCTCCAATACAGGAAGTTGTTACAACTGTTAGTATCGTCCGTTAGTGTGTCAAAGTTAGTAAAAGCTGCCCATTTTCAAGTTATGTCACAATTGTGATGGCTATTGCAGGAGTTATTTCACCTTAAAGCAGTGATTTGACAGCAGCCTTTCCTTTCCTGCTGGTTTCAGTTGCTGGCTTAATGTCTCCCCAAGGGTTCTGCTGAGCTCAATTACAATCAAAGTACTGATTGTACTTGTAAGTATTATTTATCGCTAGTAGCCACTAAGCTTAGATAAATTAATAAAGAAGGCAGTTCAACCAGTACTCCTTGTCTTCTAAAATCGGGCTGGTAAAAAGTAAACTCAGAGTAAAAACGAAATAAAATCAGAATTACAATACTTGTGAAAACTGGAATTACAGTGAGTGAAAAAACCACAACTACAGTTGTAAGGAACAAAATTAAAAACCAGTAGATTTTTAGTTTTGTTTGTGCTCATTTTTATTTGTCAGCTTTTGCCCTGAAGAAGGCAACTTGTGTGTTGCCGAAACGTCGGTATTTTTAAATAAAGATCATTAGAAGACAAGGAGTACTGGTTGAACTGCCTTCTTTATTAATTTATCTATGCCATGATCCTGGTGTGTGCCCGCATTCTACGTGTTGCTTCTATGGTTGTAGTTGGACTGACTCTTTTTAGAACACTCCACTAAGTTTATTTATTGCATATTTATTTGCGCATGCGATTCACATACTGGACGTAAATTCAAAAGAGAAATCGGTGATCACTGGAGTGGAGAAAGTTCATAGCCGTCGGAGTGTTTCATCTGTAATATTAATAATGTAACAAACTGTTAACAGTACACAATATTTTATCAAGGCTCCACAGGATCCCTGAATGATGATTTAGTTTAGACGTTAATACCTCTATGCCTAAGTTGTCTCATTTATTCAGATACAAAAATTAGCCGTCTATAGCCGATAATATAAACTATTTCTAAAACTACACTCAAAATTACGTGCACTTTTATAGCTAACCATCTCTCTATTTGCCGCAAATTTTAAATATTGTAATATCCTATCAGTTTTACTTTCACTTACAGGTTGCATATGCTGTAATGTGCCGTTGTTACTACATGTTGCCAATCTTCGTACAAACATATGAAGCAGGTGACAGCGAAGAGTTACTGTGAGTGTATAATCACGCATAGTATAACTGATGAAAGTAAACAATTATTGACACTTTATTGTATTTCTATAGCTCTCTTTTCTTGCAAAATAATGTGGACCATGGTACTTCAAATAGTTGTTCCGTTAACACCTAAAAGTCTAAGCAATCAGACAGAAGCCACACACACACACATATACATATATATATATATATATATATATATATATATATATATAGAGAGAGAGAGAGAGAGAGAGAGAGAGAGAGAGAGAGAGAGAGAGAGAGAGAGAGGTGATGGTTGTGATGATGATATCGGAATACAAACATTGAAATTGATATATATTTTAAAAACCTTGAGTTCTTGGTACGTTTTTGCATAAATGATATAACAAATCGTTTCATCTCACAGAAAAAACGTATTTTCCCTGATGCTCCTATATAGTACATTTGTTGTCGTGCGTGTTATCGGCTATGCAGCAGTTCTCGCAAAGTCAGCACACGGCAGCTACCTTTCGGCATTGGCGATAATGTTTGAGGTATGTGAAAAAGATCTTTCTAATTACTACAGCAGAGATATTTGCTCTGCTTTAAATGTGACTCGTTATTATATACATTCCTGTTGAGTTTTAAAATTATACCTGTTTGAGATAAGATTATTTTGTAAAGTGTGCAAACGTCATTTTAAGCCCAAGTTTCCAAATTGATGTATACAATTGAATCGTTCTTTGGTTAGCGACATATACATGTACATGCTGGTACTTTAGATGGTAAATTGTTACTGCTGAAATCACTGATGTGTTCAAAACGTTAAAACAAAGGCCCAGCCGCCAGCGCGTCTTACCGCAAGATATCCCAGCTGTCGCTCAACTTGTCAAGTGAAAAAATCAACCCGCAAAACTCAAAAGATCGTGGCGCAAAATAAAAAAGTTTTACCCGCCAAAGCAAATCTGTTAAACCACGCCTCCATATTTGACCTCAAAATGTCACGATCAACCAATTTCTCAGACCTTGTTCAGACATTGTGGCCCTGTCGTAGGCTGTTCATAGGCTACTGGCGTCAGTTTTTTAAAAGTCCATTCCCCAACTGACCATCGGCTTTTCATACCTCTTGCGACGGCATTGGTTGACACATCTTCTGCACTATCGCCATATTCGTCATTTTTAGCTCACGTGTGTAAACACGCGGGCTAATGTCATAGCGATGTCTGTCTGTCTGTCCGTGTGTGTGTGTGTGTGTTAGTGTGTGTGTGTGTCTGTCTGTCTGTCTGTTTACACGATAACTCAAAAACGCCTGAACGGATTCAAGTCAGATTTGGTACACAGGTACCATGTGCTACTTGCAAGAACTGATTAGATTTTGGTTAGTGTGGCTTGCATATTAATGAAGTTATGCAATATCGTTTTTTTCCATACAATGGTTTCCCTATGGAGACGGTAATGACAGTGTAGACATATATCAAGAAATACTGCACCAAATTTCATGAAACTTTTCACAGATGACAATCTAAGAACATTATGATGATACTGTGAGTGTCATGTCAAATATCTTCTCATTTACATATTTAATGAACTTTTGTTATTAGTGAGATAACTCTGAAATTCCTGCACCAAACTTGATGATACTTGCAACAAATATTGATCTGATATATATCTAATTATACTTAGAAGCATTAGGCAGTGTTAAGTTAATAAATAGCTCATTTGCATATTTTATGAAGGTTTGTAATTAGTCATATAACTCTGATATAACTTCACCAAATGTGATGAAATCTGCTGCAGATACTGATCCGACTTATATCTAACTGTTGTGTAAAGCATTTAGTAGTGTGAAATTAATTAAGGGTTCATTTGCATATTTAATGAACTTTGTAATTAGGTATATAACTCTGAAAGTACAGCACCCAAGTCAGTGAAATTGGGTACAGATATTGTTTTGATAAATATCTAATTGTACTGAGAAGCATTTGGCAGTGTCAAGTTAACAAATAGGTCATTTGCATATTTTATGAAGTTTAGTAATTAGTGATTATCACTGATATAACTCCAAAATAACTGCACCAAATATGCTGAAATCTGCTGGAGATACTGATCCGACAGATATCTAATTGTGGTGTAGAGCATTTAGTTGTGTGAAGTTAATTAAGGGTTCATTTGCATATTTAATGAACTTTGTAATTAGTGATTTTACTCCAAAATTAAAGCATTAAATTTGATGAAACTTGCTACAGATGTTGATCTAATAAATATCCAATTGTACTGAGAAGCATTGAGGAGTGTCAAGTTAATAATTAGCTCATTTGCATATTCCATGAAGTCTTATAATTAGTCATATAACTCCGAAATAACTGCATCAAATGTGATGAACACTGCAGCACATACTGATACGACAGATATCTAACTGTGTTGTAAAGCATTTAGTAGTATAAAGTTAATTAAGGGTTAATTTGCATATTTAATAAACTTTGTAATTAGGTATATAACTCGGAAATTTCGGCACTAAAACTTGGTGAAACGTGCTACAGTTATTGACTTGATAAATATTTAATTGTGCTATGAATCATTGAACAGTGTCAAGTTAATGTAGGGTTTATTTGCATATTTAATGAACTTTGTAATAAGTGACATTACTATAAAATTACAGCATTAAATTAAATAAAACGTGCTACAAATGTTGATCTGATGGATATCTAATTGTCCTATAAAGCATTGAGCAGTGTCAAGTTAATTGACAGCTCATTCGCATATTAAATAAAGTTTTGTAATTAGTGATTAAACTCTGAGAGTACTGTGCGAAGTTTTAAAAAAAACCTGATACATATAGTGATAACATATATCTCATTGTTCTGTGAAGCGTACTACTATTAATGAACCTGTTGTAAAACACGTGAGCATATTCAGTTCATATCTGGTTTTCTTTGAGAGATATCTAACGCTTTACATGATACAAAGCGTTGCCATACATTTCGTAACCCACGATCGCTGAAACGGAATTTTTCGCCATCTCTCTGAATGACGAGAAAATCACCAGTAACACCACCACGCAGTAAGATTTCCATGACAATCAAATCCTTTAACTCGGGCAAGATTACCTTTCCACTCCTAAATCTCCGTTTGAATTAGTAAAGTTGTATTCAGCCATTAGGGTTTCACAGGACGAAGGTAAACCAGAGACTTGGTTCAAGTCGGTGAAATTTCAAAAAATAAAATGATTTGTGAAGTTCCTCGTGTAAAATTTGGCAACCAAGGTCAAGTTTTCCAAGCGATCTAATGCGTTTTTGTTTAGTCTGTGCAGCTACAGTAGTGAGTTAGCAGTAGTGAGTTTGTGCCGGGTGAAACTCCCCTGTATCGCGTTCAACCAACTCAATGCGTTCATACCATCCTACTCGCACGTGTCATGAAAACAGAACACAAATCATTGCATTCCAGGCGTTCACCCAACTCACACGTTCACAAATCAGGCACTTGAACCAAGTCTAGTAAACCAGTAAGTAAATCAAGAGAAAAGCTGTGTACAAACACGCTTCAAACACAGTGTAAGTGTGCAGTGGTCGGCGTTTAGAAGGTGGGCGTGTGGTCTGGGCAATCAAACTTTTCTGTTTATTTTGGGGGTTCATGTTTTCGGCTGACAAGTCTTGCTCAGTGAGAGCCTGAAAAAGTTGCGGTCAGACGTGCTAGCGGCAGGGTCTTTGTTTTTACGTTTTGAATACATTAGTGATTTCAGCACTATAACCATATTAACAAATTTAACGTGAGTTTTGTTAGTAAAATGTTTTTTAATTATCTTTCAGGGCTCGGTGATTTTCCTCAGCTTTCTTGCAACTAACCATGAGGTAAAAAACACGTCCAGCATTTTTTCAAGTTCTGGCGAAAATTTTGTTCATTCATGTTTTATATATATTAAAAACTACAGTAACTGCGAGCGGTGGCCCGCCATTAAAACAAGTTTAACTCTATTTGTTTATACATTTAAGCATATAGACTGTCTTTCTTTGCGTTTTGATTCTCTTAAGAATCCAACTGGCAAGTCATATTAATTATGGTGCACATTTAAGTTACACATCTCAAACAATAGTGGTAATGCTAAGTAAGTATACGAATTTAATAAAAATTCTAATTTATTTTTTAATAAATTTATATATATATATATATATATATATATATATATATATATATATATATATATATATATATATATATATATATAAATTTTGAATAAATTTAACTAATAGAATTCTAATTTACGATAATTGACGTAAACTATTCGAATTTATTGTTCTTAAATAAATTTTTCAAATATTTTAAATAATTTTTCCTTGTGCAATTTCAGGTTGTAGTTGCCTTGAGAGTTCGTATATGTGGTAGCAAGGACGATCGCTCGGTATTGCTGGAAGTTCAGCTATGTGAAACAGAGATTCTTGCAAATCGCCGAGAGATCTTTAAACAGGCTAGAGAAGACCTCTGAAAACGACGACGGGCGAAAGAAGAAATGGGACAGAGGATAGAGCTTCTGTTTCAAGCGGTAAGTGATATAAATCGTTCTGCATTTCTATGTTTTATGTTACAGTTCTTTCTCGATTACATTTACATAACTGAAAAGCAAAGCAATTCGAAACGAAACTGATTTATACGATTATATTTATATTTATATTTACATTTATACATTTATATATTTGGTATTGGCATGGCTTTAGGACGTTATCCATTGTGCAAAGAATTTTGAGCATATTGTGTGGTCGTTACATAGAACAGAGAAAATAATTGTACTGCTGGCATTTTAAGAAACTGCAAGCATCATACTTGTTTCATATAACCCATTAAAATTTAATTTGAAGACAATGATTAATTTATTTTACTCTTTCAGGCCAAAGTTCCCATCACACTCATGTCAAATAATCTGTCACATAGGGGAACCATTTGTTGAGAATAATTTGTCCAGATTCAATGCGCTTCTGAATATATGAAGAACGGCGCCAGTGGATAACTACTTAAAGTTCAACACGGTCATAACCCTTTACCTTGACTTTAGGACTGCCACGTTTGTCACATTGATGCCTTGCCCAAGCCTAAATAAGTCTCCATCAAAATGATTGATACTTGAACAACACTGAGTAATATATTAAATATTGTTGTAGTTTAACTTTCCCTATGTTTGTCATGAACTGCTAGGATGTAAGGGAGTAGAAAAGTAAACTACATTTATAATTACCATTCAGTTATTTTAATTCAAACGTGATATATGACATGATAAACAAGAACTAGACTACTTCGATTCCCATGTAAAATTAGTTGGAGTTGTATCTTAATTAGTTTGTTTTTATTCAAATAATATCCGACAATCCATCTGTTTCTCAAGATCTCTTTGTTTATTTACATTTTATAAGCGCTTTGTTTCTTACTCGAGAAAATACGTGATCGAACGTTTTTGACTGTGTTTGTTGACTGTAGATCGTGACACTGCTAGTTATTGAAAGCAGAAGAATGTGAATAAGACATTCTATGTACGTACTTCATATTAATTTTAGTAAAATCCAAAAGTTTGTTGTATGCCGAGTTCGAGAGCAAAACAAAGGTTATGCATTTTATGGTCAATACAAGAAATGACAATGCCGTGAACTTCAAAAAGACCTGCCAAATTTTAGATGTCGCATTTATTTTATGTAATTGAGCTATAATCTTATCACCTCTTTGAATTTTCCAATTCGATACAATTTGTTTTGGTTATCCATTTGGACTTAATATTCGAAGTTGTTTGACAAGGTGTTACATACTGACAGGGTGTAATATAAACATTATCGTTACAAATATATTCAGTCAATTCATTTGCTTAAATATGATATTAGTCAATGAAATGTCATATATTTTTATATATTTACTCACATAAATATCAACAAGAGTTTGAAAGCAGCTAATGAATTTAAAACAGAGTTTTTTGTTTCTTTTATCCAAACATGAAGAACTCGCTTCAACGTTTACATGTTTATCTTGCGTGAGACCTTATTTAATTCAAGATAGTTAAAGAGCAACAAATTATCTCAATTGTTTGTGCATGTAAGTTAATATATGCTTTCACTTGTGCTTACCGACATGTAATAAGTAATATATCCCTTATGACGTGACCAGGTTTAAAGGTTAATTGGCTCTGTTATTGAACAATTGCTCAAATAATTGTTTTAAATCAACAAAGACGAGTTTGGCTTTGATTTCCTGACTAGTTTAGTTTGTTTATATTTAACACGACTAGAACTAATCTGCTTGTCAATATACACACAGAGTAAACATTCTAGGTTAAAAGTATGTGTCAAAGTGCATTTATGAAAATAAGTTTTACCTGTCTATCAATTTTGATAATCAAAACAAATGCAATGAAACAGATCCAACATTTTCTGTAATGTTGAAAGTGTTCGTAATATCGATTATATAGAGGAGACAAAAATATACAAGGCTAAACGGAGATTCAATGCACTGCAACGAAAACATGAACATCATAAATGATCGTTATGATCATTTTGTACCAACTCTGCGATGGTGCGTTCATTATACTCTTACGGTACTCAAACCGTTAGTCCTCATAATACGAAATTATATGTGCGTACTAAGAATATTAGTAAAAACCATTTTATGGCCAGACCAGTCTGGATCGTTATGCTTTCAGTAACTTAAGCTGACGTATTGGTTGTCGGCACAACTTGCCTGTCTCACGAAATTGACTATTTTTGGAGACAGAATTTCCTAGCCTCGAACTCTCACACTACGGGGTTGAGATGAAGCATGTCTCACATGACAAGAGGAATTCTGTAATTGTTGACGTCATCAATGAACCTTTTTTGTGTAGAGGGTAGATAACTCCCTTGCACCAGGCTTTCAGAAAACATCCGGAAATGAGAATACCATTGAACAAATATTGCAAGTTTGTGCCTGCCCTCTTGTCCTGCATGGTCAATGGGGAGGAACAAAATGCAAGAGCACACGTGATTGACGGAACTTGTCAAAACTTTAATGCGTAAGAAATAGAAGAATTTGACAACCAGCTCCGTTCCACCTGCCTCTGTGAAAATGTGTCAGAGTGGGTAGAGGTTGGTGGGGGAGAAAAGTCTTAACAGTGAAAATTTTACAACGCCATCATAAAAGTGAAAAGGTCCCACGTGATCTGCAGACGCGGAAAAGTCAATATTGGTCTAGAGGGGGCCCATAATTATACCCAAGGTCTTGGCCTCAAATGCTTTGAAATAATATTAACACTGCATGAAATATTTCATTTATAAAACCATCTGGGCCATTTGACATTTTTTTTTTTAATTTTCTAATGACAATCTCAATTTCTTCTGAGGTAATAGGAGAGTTGACAGAGACAGGGTCATTTTCGTTACAAAGATTTCAAGCTATATCATGATTCGTTTTGTTCAGCTTGTTGATGCTCATCAAACAGAGAATCACCTGAGGTGCACTACAAAGCACTAGGACGCCCATGACCTCGTGCATGTGTTATTAGACGTATACCATTTAGGACATAAATTTGTGTCCTAAACCCCAGCGTCGCTCACGTTGATTGGTAGGTCTTATGTCCCTATGTCCCATTTGCGTTCATTCATTGGCTGCCTATATGTCCTCAAGTCTTATTAATATTTACTGTTCCGAATGCAACTCATTCATTGGCCGCCATATGTTCTTGTCCCTGCCTCACTATCGAGTGTTCCTTGTCTCGTTCTGCCATGTGCTCATTATTGTAATATACAAATGTATCTGCGCGCTTAGCAAAGCAGTCCCAGACTCCAGGTGTTTCATTCATGACTTTCGAACAATGACTGACAGTAACCTTTGTGAAGCCGCTAATTATGATGGCTTCAAACACAACGTATCGCCATGACAATCTTATGACAAATATAGTACCTCTTTACGATTGCTAAATGGTCATATAATCCACCCCCCCGTCTTTCTTTGTCTCTGTGGTTACCGCAGCTCCTCTACCAAAAGCATAGTCAAAATTCGCCAGAAATAAAAAAAAAAAGAATTCCTCCGTTGAAGGTATCGTGTTCTTTTTCAAAGTCTCAAGTTTATTCGGGAAATGCGCGGCATCTGGCAGGGTTGTTTCTGATTGCCCGGAGTTTTGTCAAAGTACTTCAAACAGGTGCACAACAGGCACATTAATCGCCCTCCACAGCTAATGTCTTGTCATATTCGCATCGAACGGGTCACAAGCAGATTTACCTTGCTCATTTCGATGATATATGTACACCAACATTGGATCTGTAGACGATTACGAAAATAATCATCAACAAACGTGAATGTCCGAACAAACTAAAGAGCTAGCCTAATTAAAGATGCTGACTACGTTATACATGTACATGGATCATCTGGAATCAATGATGCAGTCCTTTATTATCAATTCGGGACATGAGCTGTAACTTTTGACTATTTTTTCAGTATTTTAGTTCTGTAAATCTACTATAGTTTCTCATCCTAATACCTGTGCTATGCTAATTTAAAGTGTCCATTACTCTACGACTGCTTGTCAACACAGCCAGTACATGTGTAATGACTATTGTTATTGTTGATAAATGAATTATAGTCCGGACTTGAATACAGTATTCAACAATAACGCCTGATTATATCCATTTAGACTGCATCGACAAGGTATGTATTTGGTATTTAGTTCATCATAGCCCAGGGATTAACACCAGAAACTGGAGTCAAAACGGAGAACAATACTGAGAAAAGCTAAATGGGACAGCTAATGGAGCTTTAATAAACAATCCGATGGCAAGCATTTTGTTGTACGATTGAATTTTAGCTGAAGAGTGTAACTCCAAAGTTGTTCATTTGGTAAGAAGCAGCATATTTTTACTGACAGAAATATTTACATCTAATAAGACCAATATTGCTACGTGTCCATGTCCACGTGTCAGGGGAATGCAGACAACTTTGATGCCGGAGCTTCCTGACAGTGAGATTAAGTGCAGCGCAGGTGCAAAAACAAATTTGTCTTCACAAACGTTGCGCCTACGCTCTAGCAGTCTGGTAATGATTGGCTGGGCTCGCAGATGCGTTACAGTAATGAGCACATGGCAGAACGAGACAAGGAACACTCGATAGTGAGGCAGGGACAAGAACATATGGCGGCCAATGAATGAGTTGCATTCGGAACAGTAAATATTATGAGACTTGAGGACATAAAGGCAGCCAATGAATGAACGCAGATGGGACATAGCGACATAAGACCTACCAATCAACGTGAGCGACGCTGGGGTTTAGGACACAAATTTATGTCCTAAATGGTATACGTCTATTTGAACCCACAGAGGAGGCCACAAAGCCATAGAAACATGATAGTGACGGTCAAAATATTGAAATTGAAATATGTCCTCAAGTCTTATTAATATTTACTGTTCCGAATGCAACTCATTCATTGGCCGCCATATGTTCTTGTCCCTGCCTCACTATCGAGTGTTCCTTGTCTCGTTCTGCCATGTGCTCATTACTGTAATATACAAATGTATCTGCGCGCTTAGCAAAGCAGTCCCAGACTCCAGGTGTTTCATTCATGACTTTCGAACAATGACTGACAGTAACCTTTGTGAAGCCGCTAATTATGATGGCTTCAAACACAACGTATCGCCATGACAATCTTATGACAAATATAGTACCTCTTTACGATTGCTAAATGGTCATATAATCCACCCCCCGTCTTTGTTTGTCTCTGTGGTTACCGCAGCTCCTCTACCAAAAGCATAGTCAAAATTCGCCAGAAATAAAAAAAAAAAGAATTCCTCCGTTGAAGGTATCGTGTTCTTTTTCAAAGTCTCAAGTTTATTCGGGAAATGCGCGGCATCTGGCAGGGTTGTTTCTGATTGCCCGGAGTTTTGTCAAAGTACTTCAAACAGGTGCACAACAGGCACATTAATCGCCCTCCACAGCTAATGTCTTGTCATATTCGCATCGAACGGGTCACAAGCAGATTTACCTTGCTCATTTCGATGACATATGTACACCAACATTGGATCTGTAGACGATTACGAAAATAATCATCAACAAACGTGAATGTCCGAACAAACTAAAGAGCTAGCCTAATTAAAGATGCTGACTACGTTATACATGTACATGGATCATCTGGAATCAATGATGCAGTCCTTTATTATCAATTCGGGACATGAGCTGTAACTTTTGACTATTTTTTCAGTATTTTAGTTCTGTAAATCTACTATAGTTTCTCATCCTAATACCTGTGCTATGCTAATTTAAAGTGTCCATTACTCTACGACTGCTTGTCAACACAGCCAGTACATGTGTAATGACTATTGTTATTGTTGATAAATGAATTATAGTCCGGACTTGAATACAGTATTCAACAATAACGCCTGATTATATCCATTTAGACTGCATCGACAAGGTATGTATTTGGTATTTAGTTCATCATAGCCCAGGGATTAACACCAGAAACTGGAGTCAAAACGGAGAACAATACTGAGAAAAGCTAAATGGGACAGCTAATGGAGCTTTAATAAACAATCCGATGGCAAGCATTTTGTTGTACGAATGAATTTTTAGCTGAAGAGTGTAACTCCAAAGTTGTTCATTTGGTAAGAAGCAGCATATTTTTACTGACAGAAATATTTACATCTAATAAGACCAATATTGCTACGTGTCACATGTCCACGTGTCAGGGGAATGCAGACAACTTTGATGCCGGAGCTTCCTGACAGTGAGATTAAGTGCAGCGCAGGTGCAAAAACAAATTTGTCTTCACAAACGTTGCGCCTACGCTCTAGCAGTCTGGTAATGATTGGCTGGGCTCGCAGATGCGTTACAGTAATGAGCACATGGCAGAACGAGACAAGGAACACTCGATAGTGAGGCAGGGACAAGAACATATGGCGGCCAATGAATGAGTTGCATTCGGAACAGTAAATATTAATGAGACTTGAGGACATAAAGGCAGCCAATGAATGAACGCAGATGGGACATAGGGACATAAGACCTACCAATCAACGTGAGCGACGCTGGGGTTTAGGACACAAATTTATGTCCTAAATGGTATACGTCTATTTGAACCCACAGAGGAGGCCACAAAGACCATAGAAACATGATGGTGACGGTCAAAATATTGAAATTGAAATAAGGCGTAGTAGAACGTAAACTTAAGAAATTGAATTAAGTTTTCAAGAAAATTTACTCTACAATACGTTTTCTCCCCGGGCAGTCGCGGCGGTGATTAGGTCTTGTCCTGATACGTGAATTTTGCCGATCACTGCTTCACGTTCCATGATTGTGACAGCGATTAACACTTGATTTTGTGAAACAGTTGAGTGAGTCAAAACTCAAAAACTACCACAAGTTGTCTTAGGGTAATTATAAATTTAAGATTGAGTCATACTTCATTATGATTTTTTTTTCGATCTCCTTTGCGGTGGCATATTTTCGATTGCCCATCAATTCATCATAACGAAGGGTCAACATGTATAGCTTTATGCAGTATTACCCATGCCGCCCATGAAAACATTCAGACTCATAAGCGAACTTGGGATTGAAATTTTCAAGCCTTTTTTTTCTAAATTGTTGACTGCTTGTCATTTTACGCTGTTTATCATACCTTTGAATAGTACACATAATGCTAAAGTGATCTTTTAATCTTGTTTATCACATGTAAGTCACCGCTTTTGCATGAATCAGTCCGCAGGAGGACTAAACACAACGCGGGAAATTGCATTGGCGGCATACTGTGTTGATTGATCCGCTACGTAATAACACCCAGTTCCCCTGAAGTAGATATGTTTTATTTTTTGTCTTTTAGTAAAGCATAGCTAATCCCACACAAGTCCAACATCTCATCATCTTTTAGTTGAAGGGTTACACAAGGTGTGTGCAATTACTTGGAACAACAAAATCCGGATTAGAATTTCTTGGGTGCGGTTGCAGACACTGGTGCGTTTCTCATTGTGTCTCTCAAACTCTTTGCAATGGGCAAATCATGCATTATTAATGAATGTGGTGGATTTGCCGAGTTTGGCCTAAATGTTGCCGATCCACCACGGCAAAATGAGTATGAGAAAATGTTGAAATACTCTTCAAACTTTAAAAAGTGTTAAAAAGTAAAATTTCAGAAAAAACAAAGTACATTCTGTCATGTGGTATTCGTAATACCACTTTTTCATAGATGTGTTCATACTATTTCCAGTTTCTATCTTATTGATATAGAGTACATTTAGACTTTACCTCTCATACGTCCAATTATTTTGATCATGTTTACTTTCATTGCCTTCAGTGATAAAGATGTTACGCCAGAACGAATCTTAATGAATTTTAATTGTTAATTTTATCTGAATTACAAAAAGCAAAGCATAGTGAAATGTATAAATTTTTTATCATTTATTCATTCAGTCATTCAGTCATTTTTGTTTGTGATTCTTTCTGTTTTTCCGATCTTTTTTGAAAGCTAGGAGCAGACTATTAGATAATGCATTAAAAATATCTATTGTGACTCTCACATAGACGATAGAAACACAAGAAAGGGTTACTTGCAATGAATTCTGCTCATGGTTAGGTGACAAACAAATATTTCTTCGCAGCAATCTATTCAAGTCATCTATTTAAAGGTAAAGAATTGTTGTGTCTTAATCGCTAGGGGGCGCAACTATTGAAGCTATGAATATCTCAATAAAACCGAGACATATTGCACATCTATCTCATATTAGAATTCAGCAATGGTCACTTTTTCCTCTCACTTAATGTCATACTTGTCACAACCATGAAATTTGAACTGCGCAAATATGTACCTTGTTTACGTAGCCTCGGTTGTCTTTCCACGTATTTTCAAAACCACAAATGTAGGACGTCCATTGGCTGGTAATCATATTTACCATAATCTAAATAAAACTATATTCCGTAACAATATTTTCGCGCCAGTGATAGTTTTTCTTAGAGCGGTTGTTTAGAAGATTCATGCGTTCCTCTTCAAACCTTAAACAAAATACTGTGAACATAATCAATATAACCTTGGATAATATTTGTAAAGGATAGCATCATACGACTGTAGACTACAGCAACACTGAATCTTCTGACTCCTTTAAAATATGCTGCCGAAGTTATCAGTTCACCACTAAAATATTTGTGTGTGTGTGTTTTCGTTCTTATGCGAGGTGTCCACAATAATTGTGCATGCACCTACATACCAGACACATGATTTCGAAATCGAAAAATGTGCTTCAAAACACTAATAAGAAGAAAACGATGGATTCCTTTAACTTGACTCATTGTTTTAGGACTAACGAACTTTCAGCCTGTGCAATTCATCCTTTCTTCACGTAGTGATCAAAATCGTCAAAATTGTCGCAAAACTATTCACGTCATTGAACAAAACTGTGACAGTAGCACTATCAAATAGGATATTGTGGAGGTTTTTTGTTTCGAGTAATTTCACGCTTGGTCACAACAACGAAATTAAAACTTTATCAATTGATTAAAAACATTGTTTGCGTTCGCCCACACGCATATGATTAGTTGGTCTTGATGCGTGTACATTAACAGTCAAAATACTTCTTCAAGGCCAATGTCTACTCTGACCCACAAATGGTCCTTTCAGAGATCATCTCTAGTTAACGTGTTCCGAAACAACTCCGTCTTGTCGACAATGATCATCTTGCTAAGCTGTTTTATGTGTTTGGTATTCTATTCAAAACGACTTCACACTTAATACAGATATATTATAGCTGATTTCAACTTTAACATCAACATATATTGTGCTAACGTGTGACTTGTTTAGCCTGGTAGACTACATGTACCCTAGTCTTATGAGAATGCCAAACTGATCAAAAAAAGTGTTAATTGATACATATATGAGTGTTGATACAGGTGGGTATATATTCAACAAAGCCAAATTGTCGGAGAAATGTTATTGAAAGTTTCACTTCCAATATGAAGCGAATTGAAGCTTTTGTAGATAGGTTTGGGTAATATTTTGTTTGTGATAAAGTTTGCAGAACAATTCATCCATGCTACAGAAAATGCTGGAAACGCTGTTGCTAATTTTTAATGTGATGGAAAGTTATGAAGACAAAATATGTGTAAGTTTATTCTATTTCGACGATTTTGGGTGTTTCTTGCCGTTCCCCTGTCTGTTCCTGTCGCTGACTGTGTGCTTTTGCCCGTCCTACTATATAGTAGCTGTTTAGAGATCTTTGGAAGACTCTTTGTCTCGGACTATTGCTTCTCAAGTTTGACTGGTCACCCGTTGCTGATGCCTCGTGGCTTGCGGAGGTACCTATTTCAGCACACCTCACGGTGTACATTGAGTGTTATCAGCTGGCGTTGACTCCCTTAATGATATCAAAAGAAGACATTTACTGTGTGACCCGGTTCAAATATGGAAAAATAACGTCAACACGCAAAAAAACCGTTTGAAGTTCAGATGATAGGCGGAGGAGTATGAGGACTTAAATTCTAAACGCATCAAGACATACTTCTCAGCATTAGCGTGTGGGCGAATGCAAAGATATTGGTATAGCTTTAATTTCACTGTTGTTACCAAGCGTGAAATTACTTGAAAAAAGCGCCTGCAACTTCCTGATTAATGGTGCTACTGTCACAGTGTGTGCTTTTTGACTTCTCAATGACGTGGATTACTTGTGTGAGTTCTGGATTCCTCAGAAATATCTAACCTCTTGAAAAGACGATTCAAATCAAAATAATATATCGTTCACCATACACTACCAGTAGAAGCATATTTAGAAATTTAGACAGTTAAATATACCGTATTCGTAGAGTAGGAGATCCTCCCAAACATTTTAGGAATTTCCAAAAATGATATCCATCCGTGTATTAGACCCCCCAATAGTTTAGTTAAAAGGCTAAACGTTCACATATAAAAAAATGTAAGGTAGTATGACTCAAACGATCACATATTTAAAGTTGGTGCTGAATGACCAAGGATAGATTTAGAAAATCGCGTCAATGACGCTATAGCTTTTCAATAGTGAGGCCAGGTCAGGTAATTGGTTGTTGGCAGGAAGATGTTGATGTTAGCAAGCAGTAGATGATGTATAGTTGCATGAGATGAGATATGGACTCAAAGAACCCCAAGGATGACTAAATATATCATAAATTAAAAACAATAAGGCTGCCTAAAGATAGTTCAATATGGAAAGAAGTTAAAATTATGCAGGAATAAAAACAATCCAATAGTAACGGCGCACTTTCCTGCTGACCTATGGATGTATACCAAGTGATTGGAAAGTCTCTAAAATTGTTTTTCGACGGAATCTTCAAGGATTGCTTTCGTTTCCCTTACAATTTCAAAACTTGCATACAATTGTACACAAGTGGGTTTTTATTTGAGTAAAATGTATAAAAAATGCTTACGTTACTATAAAGTACCTAGGAATCTCTATCTGAAGTAAGTTGGGTGGTCTTCTCTGTAGAACTTTGGAGGGAAATTTTCCTGAATGCGCATGCTCTATCGACTAAACACAATCGCCTTGGGACTTAATATAAACGTCACTGAGCTGACCTTACCTGCCAAACCATAGGCACTCTCCATGCCGTGAAGCAGAGTTCATACATATTAATTGAGCAGCCTAATGATTTCATGTTCAAAGAAAATACTTCTGACTATGTACGTCGTGTATTCAAAGGGTCAACGAAAAGCAAATGATGGTCAAAGGACCTCAATTCATACACGTAAACACTATCGTAACATGCAACGTAATGACCATCGACATTGGAGAACAATAATGTGTTCAGTAATTGCTTTAAGATTATTTAACTTTCTGTGCAATTCTTCCTTCTCTCTCAGAACTAGAGATAAAAATCGTCAAAATTGTCACAAAACTGTTCGCGTCAATTAGGAGTCAAAATGACATACATTATAATAGTCACGGTGGCACCGTTAATCAGGAAATTGCCTATGCGTTTTGTTTTCGAGTAATTTTCACGCATGGTCACATCAGTGAAATTAAAACTGTATTAATATGTTTCCGTCGCCCACACGCATATGCAGAGTAGTTTGTCTTGATGCGTGTACATTAAAGGTCAGAATTCTTCTTCCGTATCTACTCTGAACCACACTTGGACGTCATCTCCGGGTTGATTTATTCCTAAACAACCCCCTTGCAGATAACAGTAATCTTTCTTATACTGTTGTATGTGTATGATATTTCTCTTCAAAACCACTTGACACAGGTACATTAAGGTAGAAGCGTCCCAGGGACAGATAATCAGACTCTCAAACTTTTTCAATTATTCTTTGATCTACAACTTGAGGGATTAATTTTAAAGGTCTCGGTGTAAGAAAACTTTTATTTACCGTATTAGTTTTTTTTAATGTCCAAAATTTAATATTTCTTCATAGAGTTAACAAAGGGAAGGCGGCCATCTTGAATTTCAATTATAGATAAATCTAGGGTATTTTATAACTCTAGAACCACAATATTCGCGCTGACCCTAGAATTGTATCCTTGAGTTTGAAAGAGGACAGTTGAAAAATTCCTTGAGGTCCTTGAGGAAAGTTTGAACAAAGTTTAGTTCTTTCAATTTAGAAGCGCATACTACGTATACATTAAAGCTAATTTCAACATCAACATATAACGTGCTAACGCGTGACAGATTAGTTCAAGTAAACGAACTCTACCTTAGTCTTACACTAGCTAATTAAGTAGGTTCCATTTAATTTAAATGTGAGTCTTCAACCTATGTATATATGTCCAACAAAGCCACTAATAGTCGTTTTACTTCAAATATGAAGCCAATTTTAGATTTCATCCGGTCGGGTAGTCTTTTGCTTGCGATTTAGTTTTCAGAATAATTCATCCACGCTTTAGAAAATGTTCAAAACGAGGTTGCGAAATTATTTATGCGAAGCTAATAAGTTAAAAATGTTTTACTGTCACAGTCATTTTGGAAGAAATCATACTGAATTTCTTCCTTTCTAACTGTCAATTAAAGAAAACCTTTGAATTGTCAAGAGTGTCGCAAAAATATTCGTGTCACCGATAAGTTCGGAAGACAAAACGTTTTATTCAAAGAATCAGGAAATTATCGTCGCTTTTTCATTTCACGCTTGGTCACACCATGAAATTCGAACTGCGCAAATATGTCCGTATTTAGCACCACGTACACGGAGCCAGGCTTGTCATTGTGTAATGAAAATTCACAATCCTTCGTTTTCGGTATCTTAACGAAACCATTAAATGTTCACTTGAAGGATAATACCATAATATTAATGAAACTACCCTATTTCTTAAAAATATTTCAACTTATCAATGATAGCTATTCCTAGTGCGGTTATTTTCGTGGAACATGCATTCCTTTCCCAAAGTGAAAACAAAATACTATGACTATATATGAACCTGGGTTAATTTTGTATAGACTAAGCTTAGCTCATTAAGTACTGTAGACTACTGTTACACTTAATTAATCTAACCCCATTTGGAAATGCTGCCATTCTCAAAACTACTGAAAAAATTGTGTTTTTGATCCGTTTGTATACAAAGGAAAATGTGCTTCAAACGCTGCTGGTAAAGTGAAGAAAAATATGCTAGATTCCTTTGAATTGAATAATGCTTTAGATTATTGAACTTTCAGTGCAATTCTTCCATTACTTTCTTAACGGAGTGACGAAAGTTGTTAAAATTGTTACAAACTATTCGGGTCAATTAGGAGCCAATACAATGGCACTGTTAATCAGTAAATTGTCAACGCGTTTTTTCAAGTAATTTCACGCTTGGTCACAACAATGAAATTAAAACTGTATCAATAAATTTGCTTTCGCCCACACGCATATGCTGAGTAGTTTGTCTTGATACGTGTACGCAAAAGTCAGTATAATTCTCCCGTGTCTACTGTGACCCACAAACGGCCCTTCAGGAGGTCATCTCCGGGTAATCGTAGTCGTAAGCAAACCCTTCTTGTCAACAATACCCATTTTTAGCTCACGTGTTCACACGCGGAAGGTCTATAATCAGTCATATAACTCTGATAGAACTGCACAAATTTGACGAATTCTGCTGCGGATACTGAGCTGACTGATATCTAACTGTGCTGTAAAGCACTCAGTAGTGTCAAGTTAATTAAGGGTTCATTTGCATAGTAATCATTAAATTGTCGACGCGTTTTTTCAAGTAATTTCATGCTTGGTCACTACAATGAAATTAAAAACTGCACCACTTTGCGTTCGCCCACACGCATATGCTGAGCAGTTTGTCTTGATACGTGTACGCAAAAGTCAGTATACTTCTCCCGTGTCTACTGTGACCCACAAACGGCCCTTCAGGAGGTCATCCGGGTAATCGTAGTCGTAAGCAAACCCTTCTTGTTAACAATACCCATTTTTAGCTCACGTGTTCACACGCGGAAGTTTTATAATCAGTCATATAACTCTGATACAACTGCACCAAATTTGACGAATTCTGCTGCAGATACTGATCTGACTGATATCTAACTGTGGTGTAAAGCACTCTGTAGTGTCAACTTAATTAAGGGTTCATTTGCATATTTAATGAAATTTGTAATTAGGTATATAACTCTAAAATTACGGCACCCAAGTCAGTGAAATCTGGTACAGATATTGATCTGATAAATATCTAATTGTACTGACAAGTTTTTGGCAGTGTCAAGTTAACAAATAGCTCATTTTCATATTTTGTGAAGTTTTGTAATTTGTCATATAACTCCAAAATAACTGCACCAAATTGATGAATCTGCTGCAGATACTAATCCAATAGATATCTAATTGTGGTGTAAAGCATTTAGTTGTGTGAAGTTAATTAAAGTTTCAATTGCATATTTAACGAACTTTGCAATTAGTGATATTACTCCAAAATTACAGCATTACATTTGATGAAACTTGCTACAGATATTGATCTGATAAATATTTAATTGTACTGAGAAGCATTGGGCTTGTCAAGGTAATAATTAGCTCATTTACATATTAAATACAGTTTTGTAATTAGTGATTTAACTCTGAGAGTTCTGTGCGAAAGTTGATGAAACCTGCTACATATAATGATATAACATATATCTGATTGTTCTTATTACACGCCTTACACGGGTGTCGATTATATTGGTATGAATTGGGTTTATTGACAGGAATATTGAAAAACATAATACAATTAATCCTCGTCAGAGATAGTTACTCTGGCAGTAGACCGTATACACGTATAGTCTTATCAGAAGTCTGCCTTCCACTCCGCGTCGTGTGCTCAATTGAACTGCTGTCAGAATATACAATGTCTGTCTTTGTTCTTGTGTTTTGGTTAGTGATTAATCTGAGGTCTGCAAATGTTGCGTAACATCTCCTTGCTCGTCGTCGTTTGAGACAGGTCAAAGGTACAATTGATTTGCTCGTCGTCGTTTGAGACAGGTCAAAGGTACAATCGTTTTACACTATGTCATAACAGTCAAAAAGTATGCAGTAATTCATGTCATACTGTATTATTTCATGTGTCCAGTAGTGTCTGATAAATGTCAATACATGTCGAGTCATCAGCAGTCAATTTCAATGCTTGATAACTAAGTTTGTAATTTTGTCAAACTCAAAATCTGTACAAGTCATTCATATAACACGTCATTCCTTCCATTCAGGCGTCATATTAGCTCTATTAGCTCTGTTGAGTAAATGCTAAAAATGTTCTAGTCTGTTCATTGGATACCAACACGTGAGCACATTCATTCATATGTGGTCTTATGTCGTTTTAAGTGTGTGGCATTTCTGTTCAAAGCACCTTCAAACTTAACACATAGCTGATTTCAACTTCAACACCGACATATATTGTGCCAACGTATGACTGCTTCAGTCCAGTAGATTACCTGTTACCTAGTCTGCCATCACCTAATACTCTAAGAGAATGCTAAACTGGATCGAAAATGTAAACTTGTTTACATTTAACAACTCCACAAAGCAATCGTCTAATATAAGGTTATTTACAAAATACCTGGATTCATGCAAGAGTACATCGTGCAGCGGAGGTATTGTCCGAGATGCGTAGCGTCGAGGACAATACCGAAGCGTACGATGTACTAGGACATAAATCCCGGTATTTCGTGAATAACCTTATTATTATACACTTTTAAGCCCAATTTTACAAGGAAAAGTCAAAATTAAAGCGTTTTTTATGGCGGTCGCGCATTGCACTGAGCGATCGCGAGCAGACTTGAAAGCGTTCAGCGCGTCTGCTGAGCGCACAGTATGGAATTGCCACGCAGCGCACCTGTACACGAGTTAGGAATTTTAGGTCGGTCGCATAATTTCACTCAAAGTCACAGGTTTTGCATTGACCACTATTAACTTCGTGAAGCATTGAATGTTAGAAGTATAGTTTTTTGTTAAAAATTTAAAATCAACTCTCCTTTTCCCCCGCTTTGATGTAAAGGTGATTTGAGGTCAAAGGTCAAATAGCGTACAATAACACCTAAAGTTCTTGTGCTCCGCATCAAAGTTATTGGACTCCGCGTCCTCTGATACCGAAATTTACTGTACGACGAAACTCCATAAGCTACAGACGCAGGTGTATAATAAGATGTGTTATTTAAAGTTTTACTTCTAATATGCAACCAATTGTAGATTTTGTTTGGGTTAGGCCAAGACAAATGAAAATTTTGTTTCTCATCTTAGGCATATTGCAAAAATGATGCTTTGACGTGTTTTTTTTTTCTCAATTTTTTTTATTCTTCAACCAAAATAAACGCGCCAAAAATGGAAACATAGGAATGTATGCAGAGATAATTGCACAGCAGTGTTACTTCAGTATTTTTTGCACAGCAACAGTTCTATGTTTTGACTTTTAGTGCAGCAATACACAGTTTTAACATCTTAATATGACAGTGACATATGTGTACACTTCTGAATAGAATGTTAGTTTCAATTATTTTGTTTACAGTTCTGTTTTATACAGCACTGTGTTCTGCACTATCACTGTTTTTGTTTTTTTTTCATTTTATATCCTCATGAGCAGAAAAGGTTGACGCAGTGGGCCTGAATTGACGCACGCGAGGATGATAAACGAACATTTCTTGGCCTTAGGTAATCAGTTGTTTGCGATTAGGTTGATCTTCTTTTTAATTGTATTTTTTGAGTGAGTATCACTTTATATTTCTAGCGAAATAAACTGATGATGACGACGATGATGCTCATGATGATCAACATTTTTACCCTTCATTCTTTCTTCAAAGGGCCTTTCAATTGTCAAATGGTCGCATTGGTTTCACTTACACCCGTGGCCACTTTAGTGTTGATTAAGCCTGTCTGATGCAAGCAGAAATTCTGTTTGTATTAACGAAACAAAGTTGTGGTCAGTGTAATAAATGTAAGGTTCACTTTCGGCACCCCACTGTTAGGATTGAGATAACGTTCTACTAAAATGTCTCGCCTGCCCAATTTAAATCGATCACAACACTGCACTGTAGACACGCTGTAAGTCTGCACTCCGACAGTGAACATCAATAACAACGGTCGCGAATATCATACGGGAAAATCCTTCAGTAAGGACGTGGGCAGCTTGATTGTTCAAAATATAAGACATTGTGGTGGCAATTTGGCATCTAGCGAGGTACCACGAGGAGCTACAAAAAAACAAGCAAGTGACCGTTTTAAGATAAGCGTGGAGGGAGCCAGAAAAGTTTGGAAGAGATATACATGTATCAGGACAGGTTCCCTTCAACCGGGATGAGAAAAGTGTCGTTCATGGTTACACACATGTGAATACATGTACATGTAAAACGCTACCCCGACTGTACTTTACTCTTACCTTTCCGTACCAAGTAAAATTGGAGTAAGTTTATTCACGGTTTGTTGGAGAGAAAGATGGCTTAGTGCAAGTGAATGTGTATTTCGAAAGTTTTGCAGTCAAGACGGGCGATGTCTGTAATTTAATTGCTAACATTTTCAAAGTGGCATTTTCTCAATTCCCGCGTCTGAACAAAGTCTGAACACGACACTTACGATACATGCTATAGTATCGTTGGTATTCATTCACTGCAATATTGAAATCAGCACAAAATGTGTGATGTTCTGTAACACTTACTGCATTTGAAACACATGAGTTTTACCTGAAAGTAAATACTGATAGGGCAAATGCTGTGGTCAACATCATACATATACAGTGTATTTTATAATCACTCCGTAATTTCAGTCTAATCGGCGTGTCCACGGGGTACCGATAGTAGGATCATTATCACCACTGATACAGGGTAAGTAACCGTTTTATCACCCTTCTGCAGACAGAATTTCTGCTTGTACCAGACAGGCTTGATCAACACTAAAGTGGCCACGGGTGTACATTGTCGCTAATTAGCTAGGAAGACAAAAACTGGTTTTCCGAGAATCAGGACATCATCGTCACCTTATGTATTTTCACACTCGGTAACAACTATTAAATTCAAACTGCGCCAATATGTTGGCATTCAACGCCATGCATATCGAGACCAGTGTTTTTTTATATGAGCACAATATAAATCCGCATATACCTCCGGCTTTTCAAAAAATGTCAATAACTCTTTCCAGGGTCCTTACATTGTCTGTAATAAAACAGCCGTTTGACTATTTTTTATATGGAGCAGTGCCAAAGACGGTTACTAACGGAATGTTATATAAATAAATTTTAAAGTAAAATTAATGTTTTGTGTGCCGTTTAATCACAGAAATGTGGTGTAACAGTATTTTGGCAGCTTTAATCATTTTCGTTGATCTAAAATGAAACTTGAGCAACTAAATGAGTCACAATAGTGTGCTCATTCCTAAACACCCTAAAAAATAAATAGTATTTCCGTTACCATTTTAGCTGAATTATTCTGAAACACGGACCATACGTCCTTCAGAGTGTCAATCGGTAGTCCGACACAACTACCGCCATTTAAATAATAGGCAAGTGAAGGTTATTCTTTATCTTTAGTCGGTCAGTCAGCAACAAATTCACATATATATCATTAATGTCATACTATCGTAAATTTTTGACTTCTGAACAAATCTATGGAAGGGTCTAGTACACGGATGGATAGCATTTTTGAAAATCCCCTAAATTTGGGGAAGGTCTAAGAATGGGACAAATGCGGTATATAGAACATCCGAAAATTCAAAATTAGATAACTGTGCTTCATATAACCATTAGTAATGTGAGGTGAATGGTAGATTCTGTCGAATTAAATCATTGTTTCAAGACAATTGAAGTTTCAGTGGAATTCATAACTCCTTCAAAAAAATGATATAAATTGTCAATATTATCAAAAACTGTCCACGTCACTGAGAAGTCAAGAAGGCATACACTGTGACAGTAGCACCATTAATCAGGAAATTGTATATGCCTTTTCTTTTCAAGTAATTTCACGCTTGGTCACACAATGAAATTAAAACTGCACCAGTTTGAGTTCACCCACACGCATATGCTAAGTAGTTTTTTCTTGATGTGTTTTCAGTATTACAGTCCTCATGTTCATACAACTTATCTGAGCCGCAATCGGCCCTTTGTAAGGTAACCTTATTTTTTCACATTATAAACCGGGTTAACGTATTCTTCTAAAAATCTTCTGTCAGTAAGAACACATTCTATAATAACCCCCTTTTTGAGTGTGATATTTTTGTCCAAAAATCTTGATACGGACACAGTGTACTTGACTTCGATTTCAACATCAACATCAATATATTGTAGTCTATCGCTACTCTATTCTTCACCACTTAATAGTAAGGAATCTTCGACTTCGCACCAAATAAAAACAGAATCGTAGTTTTATTCATATGTGCATTTCATACAAATGTTATATAATGTTTATGTTCAACAAAGCCTCAAGACAGTAGAAGGTGTGATATTTACAGATTTACTTGTAATGTGAATTCAGATTTCTCTGAATTAAGTAATGTTTCTTTGCTATTCTGTGTACAGAGCAATCTATTCTTGTTTCAGGAAAAATATTTAATATATCGTTGTAAGATTATTAAAAAGAAAAATACCTGTGTACAGTTGTGAAGGATATTATCAGCTCTCTTCTCTTCATCATATCTTTTAACTTGTTTTTGATTATAAAAGAAGGTAACGAAAATATAAATTGATGCTGTTTTCATTTGAGGTGACCAAAATTAATTCCATATTGCGGAAATTATCATTTGTTTGTATATTCTGTTTCATTTCATGCTCTGCTACACCATGAAATTCGAATCCCGTCAACATGTTTGCATACGACTCAGCTTGCAAAAGACTTTTATTATTACAATCCTCCTATATCAAACGTTGCGCACTCGGAATGATAACTCCTCATTGACGTCCCGGGTCGCATAGTCATCATTTGACTGTAAGCAAACTTGATTCAGAACATTACTATTTTTAAATTGGAAAGGTGGATTTAATAATGTTCAAATTTCATGTTCAACATAAGAAATCCGATCTCAGAAGTTTATGAATGAAAATCGATAATGTTCATAAGTGATTTTAATATATCAATACGCCATCCGAAAATGAGTATAGTTCTATGTTTCAACGGATTTGCGTCTTACTTGGAAATAACGCATATGTCTGTCATTTGCACATTAATTACAAACATTTGGAGTGAAAGTATTGCAAAGAGGCACGTAATACAAATAGCCCAAACAAGGGATTACGTACTCTCGATGTTGGGGATAATTTTCCCTCTTGACGTCGGGCAAATGGTCACTTACTCTCGGCACTTAGTCCTTTGTTTTGGCTACAATATGAGGTCTTGGTTGGTGTAAGTAAATATAAAATTATTCAGATCCCGACCCCTCTACAATCTTGTCCAAACCGCAACTTATCCATGACGAAGTTTCAGTACCGTCTTTCCGCTTCAATAATAGAGTTTATTTATGAAGCTTTTATTAGGGAAATTCATTTGTATTCACAATGAAAATAAATATCGAGTTCTATGACTATCATCAATATCAACGTTAATTTTGGCACATGGCTGATATAGTCCAGCTGACTCAGACTACTGTTACGTATACTCATCTGACGTCTTTATGTCTCGACATTTAAAGCGAATTTCGGGGCTCTCAAATTGATGGTCTTTAAGTTCGTCTTGACGTGTGCATAGAAAAAGTACGCATACTTCTCCTACGTTCTACATTTATCTCAGCCACGAAAGTCCTTGGAAGAGTAACCTGACTTCCAACGATAAAGCTGTGTTATTGTATTTCAAAAAATTGTCTTTTCGACAAGAGCACTAAGCTACTTTATGCCGTTATATGAGTGTGACATTTTTTCCTTGATATAGTTTAAAAAGAAGAAAATATATAGCTAGTATCAATATCTGTATATATCGTGCTAGAATATGTCATTTCAAATCATAAATCATATCTATCTATCTATCTATCTATCTATCTATCTATCTATCTATCTATCTATCTATCTCTATCTATCTATCTATCTGTGTGGGGGGATGGATGTGTGTTATGTTTCAGTCGAGAAGCATTAACTCTTGACGAAGTCAAGCTCGTATTTATCATTGCCGACGTTTCAGAAATTCAAAATGAAAGACAAAAGTAGAATACTTCTTCATATATATTAGCTACAAAATCCAGTAAAATTGGAAAGGCAGAGTGAAAAATAATTATAGTGCCAGGTACAATGCACGTAAAATGTTACAATAGGATTGCCAACTCTGAATGATAGTCAACATTAGAGAACAACACTATCCCAAAGATTTACATATGGAACGCTGTGAAAATGTACAATGTACAGCAAGATAGATATATAAGCTTAGATATGTAGATAGATATATCTCTAAAAACGATTTAACCAAGAGAAGTTGTAGTTTAAATAGTCGCAGTAGGGGGTATCGAGTTACAAATACCGTAATGCCAGAACTTAATCAAGAAATTACATGGTATCTTTTAATTTGACGCTCGATCAAAACGAAGAAATTAAAACTGCGCCAATATTTTTGAGCAAGCTTTTAATGAGACACATAACTGAACTGTGTTTGCTTAATAGCTGGTACTGACCAGTAGTGAGCAGGCGGCAATTTGAATATATAGTTAAATTAACCCCGCACGGGAGAGTAGACTCTTAAAACGCAGGTTAATCGCAGTAATGATCAGACACTGATCGATCTTTATGTTTGGAAGGCAATACAGACACAAGAAAATATCATTGCACTTTATTGCGAGCATTCATCGTTGCTGGTCGAATTCGTTCTCATGGTGCGGCGGGATATGCCGTAATCCGGTAAGTTAACTAAACAATACAATGTACTTCAGCCACAATTTCTTTACATGCATGCTAGGGGCAGGTATTTGACGGGTATCGTAGGTGCTTGTCTCTGCCGATAGAAACATAGTTACGAAGTGTTTTTACATGCCGGTGCAGGAGAATATAGTGAACACGATTCAATGTCAGATTTTAGTGTGGACAGTTCAAAGTCTGATTTTTTCAAAGAAACGTTTCATTAATTTGTTGTCCTTTAATTGTGTCATTTTACTTCAGAAAACCAAATTTAGTGTAACTGAATGTGTCTGTAAATTCGGAAATGGTACGAATTACGGCGAAATAATTGCAGCTATATGTATTCAGAGAATATCTCGTTTGGTGACTATCGCGAAATTAAAACCAGTATGTTGATTCTTGACTAGTGTCTTGAATTTCAGCGTGTTTGTTTAATCTAAAATTTTATCAACATATGGTAACTCAAGTGCTGGTCTCATTCTCATAGAATGTGCACCTAAGGCATTCTATGGCCTTACAGATACCACCTCTTTGCTATTAATCATGTCACTAATTCTATTCAAGATTTTCGTGAAGTCGAGGAAATATTTCCTAATACTAATGAGACACCCTTATTTAAGGCGAAGCGATGATCATTTCATTGAAGCGTTTCTTGGCAAAATAACTATACGAATGATAAGGCAAAATAAAAATGAGTGTGTTTCCAGTGAACCGATCCATACAACAAATACCGCCGCAATTGGGTACTTTCCGCAGTTATTTACAAAAAGAAGTACGAATAAATCCTCTAAATTTTGCCCTATTTTATGGATCTCAGTGAACATTAAAAATCTTCCAACCTACTTGCCCAAAATTTTGGGGGCATGTTACCCAAAACATGTATGTTTTTCTTTAGCCTAGGTATGGATGGCAAGACATTTTTCCAGGGAAATTATAGCCACGTTCGTTTAAGTAGCCCGAGCATATCAATGGCCTTTCTGAAAATGTGCTCATATGATGAGAGTTAAAAATGAATTAGCCAAAAAGGGGCAATTTCAACTGTTAGAAGTAAAAATATGAAAACAATCGACATGTAATAGGAACAACATTAGCCAGAATATCCTTTGAAGTAAAACTTTCAAATATCGAAACGAGGATAATGATGAGGACCTATGCATTGAAAGTATAAGTGACGCAATGTCTTATGAATATTTAAGCAACAACCCCCGCCGGCAGAGGGTATACATGAGATTTTGGTACAATGCGCGACATATAGCACGAGCCGATAGGCGAGTGCTATATGGAGCGAATTGTACCAAATTGAGTGTATACCCGACTGCGGCGGGGGTTATTGCTATTATATTATATCAACTTGTATGTCTTTGTTGTCTTGCTTGGGTATTTTCGTCACTTTAAGTCCAAAATGCAGAAAACGGACGTATGAGAGATCGAACGTCGGAAATTCAGCGCCCGAGACCGAGCGTTTTTTATATAAGTTTGAATTACGTTGAGAACAGACGCACACAGTATCCTACGACAACATACGCATTACGTTCATCAACATTGCATTTTATCCACATGCAACGGGACTTGAGACCTGCTGCAGACACAGAAAAGAGTGCAAATCACAAGAAAAAGTAACAATTTTTTCGTAATTTACATGTATTACGAACTGGCTGTTTTGGCATACTAAAAATAGATTTGTCTCATTTTGTACCGATGCGTCGACCATCGCAACATTCAGTCTTGGTACAGTGAGGTTACAGGCGCTTTTTTGAATGATGGATAATTTGGACGTTATTGTACCAGTAAACAAGCAGTTTTGAAATAATCCAGACTTGGGATGACAGCAACTGTGATCAACAGTTTTGCAGAGTGTGCTGCCCGATTCAGCGAGAGCTGGACGCCGACACTGCTTGTAGCATTTGATGTCAACTTTCGTCGCAGTTACCAGGAGTAATTGCATTGTTATTTTGAACTTCTTGAATTGGTCTACATCGTAAAAACATTCTTGTCTGTTACAGCCCAAACTTTGGCAAAAATATCTGACATACCGTTACTGTGAGGAAGTTTCAATTTATTTGTGTATGAACGAATACTAGCTTCATTTTAAAGAGCTGTGTGTCGCGTCTCGACTCCCGCTGAATCAAGAAAAAGTGCACGGTGCGCCATTGCCCTAATGCAATGATTTGTTTACATCAAAAACAAATGTGCTGCTTCACAGGTGTCTTTCGTCATTGAACCCAACTTAGAGACCGATACTTTAATCTGTGTCTCAAAATTCGGACCCTTTGAAACAAAGCGGACTGTTTTGGATTAAGTTTAGATCGGTACGTCCAAATGCACCGACTGGCAATTTTCGAAAATGCTTGTTTAGGGGCCCGTTTTAGCACTACTATAGCAGTATTTCAGCATTGGTTGAATGAGCTCTCGTCCAAAAAGAATGGCGCATGGTAGCATGATATAATATAATTGAAGATATACTAAGATACAACGATATAAAGACATCATGAGACAGAAAAGATAAAAATGAAACATCGCTTTCTTTTAAATTACTTTTTCGTGTATCAAGCATAAAGGTCACGGTGTGTGTGGTCTTATGACATCCTACCTTGTTAAATGTTGACGAGGCGCAGTACTTGTTACTCTCATATTTGGCAATGTTAATATAAATTTACACCAATTCGCACCGCTTACAAGAGCCTTTCGGCTAGTGAGCTTCGTTTGTGGCATGTATTAGCGTCACATATTCGGGCTGTGCGCACACTTGATAATTTAAAGTCGTATTAAAACTTAATTTGTACATTCATTTGATACATAGGTGCCAAATTACATGCAATGTTCAAATACGAGGTTTTGATATTAATAGTGTTTAATTAGTTCTCATTGTTGTCTCTCTTTACTTTTTAAGATAGAGTGCGTCTAAGGTATTGTATTATGTTACGCTATAATAGAAGACATTGAGTTGAAAGTTAGATTAAGGTGTGACAATGACCAGTCGGATATATGTATATCACTATTAATTGTAAGCCACAATGACTCACGTTCTGCTTAGTTGCCGCGCCGGCAGTCTGAGACTTGATGCTGTCGCGGCTTGGGCAATTTATTGTTATCTTTTAATGGAAAAACCTGACGATGGTTTCATAACTTCCGGGATTTTTATTTACCTTAGAAAGGCTTTCCATACGATTAATCATGGCATATTCTTACAGAAATTAGACTACTATGGGTTAAGGGGGTTGCCTTTACACTGGTTTAAAAGCTGCCTTTCAAAACGTAAGTAAACAGTCAATATAAGCAATGTATTTTCGTCATATAGGTCAATTGAATGTGGGGTTCTACAAGGGTCTATTCTTGGCCCTATTTTATTTATGTTACATATAAACGCTATCGCAAATTCCACTAATACTTTCGATTTTCGGCTGTTTGCTTATTAAAAACTCAGGTGTCATCACCCTTGACCAGATTAATGTTGACTTTCAAAAGGTCTGTGTCTGGTGCAGTGCAAACAAGCTCATTGTAAATGTAAAAAGAACCCCAAATTTTATGTTAATTAAAACATCCCAGAGGCTGATAATACAGAGGGCAGATTGAGTGTTGATAGAAATATGGTAGCGAGTGTATCGTCATGAAATTATCCTGGTGTAATTTTAGACCAGCACATGACTTGGAAGGCTCACATTGATAAAATTAGGAAATTCATCCCCCAAATAGGCATTATTTCTAAAATTTGTCATATCGTTCCTGAAGAAATTTTGCTTTTGATTTATAATACCATGATTTTACCGCATAATGGTATTGAGAGAAAAAAGCTTAGTCTTCCTGACTTGGCGAAAAAACGGAAAACGAAGTTTGCTGTTTCCACCACATTACTGTATTGAGATATGGGGGAATGCATTAAAGAGGCACTCCCACTTAGTAACATTTGTAAAACACATTTTTTTAATGCCAATGGTCAATATTTGACGTGGCGACTGCGCGCGGATCGCGAGATATCGATAAAAACATGTCCTCAAAAAAGTAAAAGTTTTAATTCCGGTGGCCCACCTAAATTCAGCTTCCGAACATCGAACGTTCGGCACTGGTGCCATTGTCAACTAAGCTATGGAGTACAAGTCTACGCTGACGCTGTTGTACGCCACAGTACTACTCGCGTCGGTGATCGGTCATGCCCCGTGGGAGAAAGCTGAGTCTTACTGACTTGGCGAAAAAACGGAAAACAAAGTTTGCTGTTTCCACCAGAATTCGCATAGGTGACTAGCACAGTTACGTGCGGTTGAGCGGCCGCCGCGTGGTATGCATAGACGCATACCACGCGGCGGCCGCTATGTATCGAACCACACCTGACCATACGTAACTGTGTGGCAGACGACAAAATGTAGTCATCAGAGGCGGCTAATATTTTACACGTAAAAACTGATATCTATGTAGTATTGGTTAAAAATATAATACAACTGATTGAGAATAATGAAAACGACAAAAACTAAAGAGAAGTTTTAAAAAAAACTTACCTGAGGTAAAGGCATAATGCTGTATATAAAGTCTTCGCAGTGGGAGGTAAATTAATTGCGTCGTTCGAACTTATTATGGACTCCCTAGAATATCGTCAATCAGCACAACAACAAACCTTCGGGGGATTTCGGGTCATAATCAGAAACGATCGTAAAACTTCGGGATGCGAAAAATACGCTCGGGAAATGACATGTTTTTATCGATTTCTTACGATCCGCGCGCAGTCGCCACGTTAAATGGCGACCGTTGGCATTAAAAAAAAATTTTTTAAATGTTACCAAATGAGAGTGCCACTTTAAGTTCCTACTCCAACCTATCCGAATTTTACAGAAAAAAAGTTATCGGTCTTATTACATTCTCTATTGCTCGAGCTCATTCCGCCCCTCTTTTTCAGCAACTGCGAATTCTTAATATATATAAGCCGTGTGAATTTAATACTTGTACTTTTATCTTTGGCCTTAAAAAGTCATTTCTCACATTCGATCTATCGTTACCTCAATACGTCTAAAACTGGTGAAAACTTCTATATTTCTAGAATTAATCTTACTTTGAGTCAACAAAATTTGAAATATGCTGCAACTATGCTAGGGAAAAAACTTCCAGATTCTATAACAAATTAAATGAAAGAAAGCATTCCAAGCGTCAGTTAAAAGATTGGCTACTTACTTGTTTATACTACTTTCCCCCAAAAGCCATGAGGTGTTTTGGTCATTATCTTGTTGCTTTCTAAACTGTGTCTCATATTATTTTATTTTTCTTTATATAGGTTTGATCTGTACTTGAGTTGAGTGCTTCTTGAATCCTTCGATTAATGTTAGTTAGTCAAATCTTGATAGCGAATCATGAATTTGGGTTTCACAAGATATAGGACGCCAAGATGAGGGTTAGGTTTTCTGACGACTTAAAATTGAGGGTCATTATAAACTGGCGGACTATTAAATGCATATGCGGCGATATAAATAAAATACGGTCTCGCAAAGAAACGCGAGAAAGCACATAGATGTGAAACAGTCAACATCGCACAAATAATGGTGAAACTTGTACATTAAGCTTGTATGATATGGCTAACATTATTGATAAGGTATATGACTAACACATGCAACGGGCGGCAGTTCCTTAGTCACCTTAGTCACAAAGCGCGGAACACCCGACGCTTCACATGACCGTCAAGTGCCCGAGTGGTCCTTTCGTATCGCGTGGTCCTTTCGCATCGCTTTTTGGGTTACATAATGGGGTTATTCTAACGAGAGACTGTTGGAATATTCGCACATCTTCATAGTTACACTTTGCATATAACCTGCGCCGACAGGTGAGTCATACTTTCCCTCACATGATTGTGAAGGAGAGACTAGATATTTCACATACCACCTATGTAGCCGCCGACTGGACCGAACACAATTGGAACTACATATAATTTGGGATAATTGGATCTTCATATTTTTCAAATTTATCAAAACTTGTCGGTGCCCCATAGCTGAATGTTGCGATATTACAAATAACTTATAAGAACAAGCGTGTACCTTGAAAAGAAAAGCAGACGAGGTTATATTTGCAGACTGAATCGACATTACTTCACCATCCAATTATCCCAAATTAGTTCCAATCGTGTTACCACTGAATACGACATTGTTTTGATCGTTTTGGCCTGCAAAAGAAGTAGCTTTTTTTCTAAAGAAACTATGAAAAATGTAAAGTTTGGCCATATTATTTCCCTTGGCAGTCACAAGCTCGAGGCAGTCTCGGAAAAACAGGACTGCCACGACGCAACGGGGTCGTTCTTGGTCCAGTAAATGTCCACATAGCGGGACGTTGTGGTTTTCTAGATAGTAACCGCTATGTTGTTGTAGCGACGTATTTTTAACGACCCACTCTCTTCTTCGACGACAGAGATTTCCAAACTGCTGTAAGAGCTAATGTACAGATTCATCTCTTGTAATCACAGGGAACAGATGGAAGGACCCTGGGGTGGGGAGGTTTTTTGTGCAACGGTTTACCTTATTTGATTTTATTAATTTTTACTGTGATATTTCTAATAAAGAGTTCAACTCCACATCGTCTGACTGCTTTATATATTACCGACAAGTCCTTATCTCCTCTCCAACTTGTGTATACACCACTGTATACGTAATTGCTCCGAAAACATTGCCAACTTGCTAATCCGTTGTTCGTATCAGCGGATTAAGTGATTGAGGTCAACACCATAGCCGTCACACACTTATTTTACTACGTGTGTGACGGCTGTGGTGTTGTGTTGTGGCAATCATGCTCCTCCGAATGCATAAAAATCTGGGGTCACCCACAGGGGACTGTCTAAATGTCCGTCCCAAGGGGTGTTTCGTTTTATCGCTAATAAAGATATATTCTACCAACCTTTGGTGTTTCGGTCTTAAACCGGTAACTCTCGGTAGGGCCCTACCGAGAAAAATCGATAAAAATGGGCGGAGCAAAACATAACTAATATGGTATCTTTGTGAACAAAAAGTAGCAAATTAAAACAGCTGGTTGAACACCTCCAAAAATAGAACGTGCACGCCACATAATGTAAACATTGACTGCACGGTGACTTTACGTATACTATTTTCACCCAATTTTACGGTTTACTTTCCATACGATACATCCACTCATTTCCCCCATAGGTTTGTCTTGAACATAGACTTTTTCGAAGTCTTACTAAAGCAGAGGTTCGGCGCGGCGTCGCCTCGGATTTGTACAAACCGTGATGACGTTGCCAGGCGATCGATCGACACTCCTTAGATCTCATGCGTCATGGTATACGTTTCTCGTCCGAAAACGAAGCGTTTGTCATTGTATTCAGCGCGTTTTTGAATGATTCAACATAGCGCGTATCAAAACAGTGGCAATAGCTATCCGCATCTTTGTATACGGGTAAACGATGCAGAAATCCAACGAGTAGTTTTTCTGCCGCGGGATCTATTATCGGAGTTTCCTCGGCTCGTCATAGTGTACATCACTCTTGCAGGGAGTCTTGATTGCAGAGTCGTATTTGCCTTGATAATGAAGCACCGTTTTGTCCAAACGCTGTCCTAGAAATGCCGCATTTCAGGAAAGAACGGGAAAAAATCAAAACAGTTCTAAAAGAACAGCAAATTCGTCTACTAGATGTCCAAATTTATCGAGTGTGGTTATTTCAATGGACGACGTTGGACATTAACCACAATGCTCAACGGCCGAGTCGTCTACCAAATTTTGTAGAGCTTTTGTCTTACAAACAATCCTTTCCTTATTCGACCTTAGTTTAGCGAAGCAGGGCCTTGTCTCCATTATAAAACGTAGTTTTCCACAGTTCTTGGATGGTAGTTGTAGTTTCCTTTTCAAAATTTCGTTGTCTCATGAACTCGGCGCTGTCGCGGATGGGAGGGTAGCGACGACTATTCCCCCGGCTTCGATTACACGTTTTATGGTGACCGAAATGAAATGTGGTGTCGATTTGCTGTCTTATGATTATTTCAAAAAGCTTCTGATAAATACTTATTTTAGAAATCAAACCTGTTAATATTTAATCACCTAAAATAAAATCAGAATAAAGTGATCGCATGATCTCTCGGAGTATTCATTTCAATGTCCATCCCTCCTTATAAAATAGTGAGTTCTAGTATTTCGCTACTTTGAACGATCCCGCCAAAATCGAGTGCACTTGCACTTCTACACTCTCCACGCAGTCGCGATAGTAGTTCATTACAAACGCGTGGTAGTCAGAGTCAGACTGCTAATCACACTATGTCAACTGGCTTTATGAAGATAGCGGTCACTGATGAGCACTAGAGGTAGCCTCGGGAATTTTCTTTGCCAGGAATGAATTGGAGCCAGCTGTGATGGGGATCGAGCGCGGACATTTGAGTGCAACTTATGGGACTGATTGGTACGGTGACCTCAGCTGCCGCCGGCGACGTTTGTCAGCTCGACGTCTGATCAGCATAAGTGACCCAGCAGTGACGACCGAATATGCCGAAGGCGATAGCAGGCGTCAAAAAAAATCCCGGTTTTGTCAGCATGTTGGATTCTGGAGGCTACTTGTTTTGTGTCACATAGGCATGCACGACTTTAGATCGGGAAAGAAAATGTATATCACTTTTGGAAACAGCTAAGCGTAAGCGATAGTTACGCATATCGCATTGCGATGATTGCGCTTACAACAGTACGTTGACTCGAGGGTAAAACTTGAAATTTGAAAAGAAGACAGAAGATATACAGACAGTGTAGACAAAGTGAGAGATCATGCCAGAATTTGTGCTAGTACTTGTCCGTGGTCTCTACCCGAACATACCAGACGTACTTTATGTCGGGCATAAATGACAGTATAGATACTAAGAATACGGATAGTTTTCAATCGGATTCGAACCCACAACATACGGCATCAGTCGCCTAGCTGAGAGGCCAGAGACAGAACCAGTCGGCTAAATCTCCACTCCCAAAAAAGAGTGGTTCAATATAGGCCTTCCTGTCTGTAAAATGTACGGCTCAGGTAGGCCAACATATAAATGAAAACGGTCCTTTTCAGGACCAACAAATTTTCCAAAAAGAGAACTACCTAATCAAATGTGTTTGCATGTATTTATTATACACAGTGTGTGTGCGTTTGTATCTTTCGGTACGTTCCGAGTATTTGGTGTTTTTTCCCCGCGTTGAACAATCAACGCTACGTACGTAAAAAGTAAACAACGTATCGCTCATGACTCATTTGCAATTTGCATATCATGTCAATCATGCAGATTCAAACTGAACATCGAACGTTATACCGGCGATATTACCGGCAAATATTTTATCCTTTTCCTGGTTCCAGACGTCATCTTACATTTAATTTCGTCAGAAACCAAGTATATTGTGCTCCAAATACTTATACACATATCCCTCAATTTCCAAGAAAAAAATTAATCGGTAGATTTCTAAATTAACGGTTTTTATTGACGACGTCCAGAGCGTACCGAGTACGTTTGAATATCCCACCATTATGACCACTCTCGTAGGTTCTCGCGCTTTTATACGGGAGTTGGGGCTTTAACTTAGCACTGCCCTTGACAATCTTGCGTATACGTTTTATCAACATGCTGCGTCTATTATCTGATGAGTTTGAGTGCCTAATTAGCCAAAGTAATCAAGGGTAAATTACTAATCTGTAGACGCTCTCACCAGATTATCACCGGATTAAATATGACAAAGTCAATAACGAACGCACCAGCAAGGTATAACTGAAGAAAGGGCTGAAACTCTCAAAAGCCGTGTTCACAGAAATCTACTTTACAATAAACATTTCCTAATTTTTCGAACGTCAACAGTTTTTCTATGTTTAAACGGGGACAGGCCAATTTATGCCTTCGTCGGTTGCTTCTTTGAGCTGTAGGACGCTAATCGTAGCGGTGGAGTCAGTGTCCCGATGTGGTCCATCAGACCGGAAGCCAGAACTACAAACCTTTAACCTTATAAATGTTTAGTTAAGCCCACATGATCGATAGAGGTAAACAAATTAGCCAACATACTTTGGGATCGAGGGTCAAGCTCATCGGTGTTTATAAAAAGGGACATGACAATCTATGTATTTTTGACTACAGCCGGTCATCGTTTGCGGGAAGAAACTCGCCGCTTGTAAACATAAGCTTAAAAACTGACTAGTCGGCAAAAGTATTTTCATGCCTTATATCGTCTATATCGTCTATCGATATAGACGGTAGGGGTGCAATTCTTTTTTATTTCCTTCGATAATACACCGTTCTTTATTTCCAAATAGACCTCTGAAAGTACTGCTCAATTTTTGTGTTGAACGTGCTTGTTCAGTGCAGTGTGGAGTGCGTGTAAATGTATATGGTGTACAGATTCAGGCCGATCATGCCGGACATTGCTTACTGGCTTCAAACTCAGTTTAAATTTCCTTTATCATTCGTTTTCTACATTTACAAATTCACTGGCATTGCCCAAACTATAAAAGAGTAGCAATCAGCACTTTGCATTACATGTGTCAAAGTTTGCTTTCGTCCATTATTGACCGGGAGGAGGTAAACCATTGCTTATTGCAAAATTTTAGGTCTATACTTTCGGGACACGTACTACCTTAAGATATTATTTGTCTCTTGGGCATATATTCAAACTCTAAAACATTCTCCTTTTTTCTTATGACCCACCACTTGCGAGGGCTCATTTTTAAGCTGATGGAGTAATTAAAGTTTTCAATGCCCCGGTTTGGAGAAAATCGGGGAATTTTATTCAAACTTTTCCAATGAAATTTCCAATCATTCTTTTACTAAAGCAAGACTAAAATTCGATGTCACCGTGCACATTTTTGGTACTGGAAACACATATTACGTTACCTTTACCGATATTAGGAATTCCAAATGGCCGCAATCCCTGTGTTATCTCTATGGGAATAGTAAAGTTACATTTTCGAAAAATAAAAACTGGAATTTTTCTTACCCAGATGGATTTTAAATGAGCCTCCGCAACTGGTACATAAAAAAATGAATTGAAAAAATAGAAGAGAGTCCCACTGTTTGTTCCCGAGGCCAATCTGCCTTATCGATGTTTGTGTCTCTCTTTGGCTACTGATCATCGAACCTCCTCTGTGCAGGGAGTAAGGAAATCCGCCACCCTTCACAGTCTAAAATCTCATTTGTATAATGAATCGTGCCCCGATCCTGCAATAAATGTAAACTTTTTTCCATTTGCATGTCTGTCTTTTCCATCTTGTTGCCTTTCATTGCTACGCTGAAATTACTTAACATTTTTCTTGTAGAAGTATTTTGTTGGAATTAGCTGTGGAAGCAGCCAAAATCATCCAATCGAAATATTTAATTTGCTTTCATGTTTGTTTTTTTTTTCAAAATAAATACAAGACCGAAGCATACATAAGGATGAATTTCTACATAACAAAACACACATGTTATAAATTAGCATTTTCACTTGTATACAGGGTTGTTCGTACAACGACAGCTACAGAGATGAAATCATCATTTCCGATTTGCCTTATATTGGTTTCAGTAATTTACACCTGCGAGGTAAGTTTGACTTGCATTTATGATATTATGACTGATACTATTCGATTGCTATTAACCTTGAAACATTTTCCGTGCTTGCCAAAGGAAAATAAAAATATATTTGGATTAATTCTCTTGAGTTTAACGACTTGAATTTTAAACGAAATTTTCATAACTATACAAACAGTTTACAAATCAGCTGTTCTTCCTTGATGCCACAACTTTGAAATACAGAGTAGATCGACCATATTTGTGTTTAGCTACAACATTGTCTACGAATTGCACAATAACAAATACAAGTTACAGGAAATATATATTTACATATTGTTTAATTTCTTTCTTGTACGCGTAGGGAACATGCACTAAACCAAATGCATGTGAACAGATTTGCAAGCTTGGTGTAAATGGTCAAAATGTCTGTTTTTGCCTGGACGGATACGTAGAGAGGAACAATGGATCTATATGCCAAGGTAATGTATTGCGTATGCATTTAATAATCGTAACTGTCATAATGCCGGTGCAAAATGTCAGTTTTGAACGCAGTTACATACGTATGTTAAGCTGCAGTGTACGTGTTAAATTTATGTACGTGTTAGATTGATAGAGATATTGTAGAATTTCATATGCTTTGCATTATTCTTATCAGAATTAATGGCGAAACATCCGCTCGCTCCTTTCCAGTCACATGTAATACGGAACGATATATGACAATGAATAGCAAGCAATTTATAACAAATTCGTGGTCACACTGGGGGTTTAACCAAGGTGTACAGTATCAGAGACGTACCTCTTCCCCTTCTGCTGTGTACTGTTTTATATAAGAAAAAAATGTTAACGGTTTGCGCAACAGACAAACATGTGTAGTAAAATCACTTTTGGGTGAAATTACACATCAAGATATTGTATAAATTGCCCTCTTCATTATTATATACAGATGAAAGATATATAAATGCACCGATATAGCTAATTTTTAGTAGAATAGAATGTTCATGGTACGTACAGTAGACAACCATGTATAGTAAAATGATACGTTTGGGTGAAATCCCAAACTCGAATTTCTTGTACACAATCTCACTATTAATCATCATATTCTTGTGAATTACGTTCATAACAGTTTTCAAAGATGTGAGATTTTGAAAATCAAATTCTTATTTAAAAATACCATTTGATAGAAATTCACGTTCATGATTTCCCTGTCAATCGCCATACGCTAGTGAAGTACATTCATATCATTTTCGAAAAATATAAAACCGCACAGATATTTCTACTTTTGCACGGGAATGTTCATTAGTTTGCAATATTTGTGTCCAATTACTGAAATTGTGATTCATTCACTGTTCAATACCCAAAAAGTAAACTGGTCATTGATTTTACCAAACAGTGTCCGTGTTCTATTATTTATTCAAATCCCTTATGTATTATTCTTTAGATATGCGCAAATAGACAGACAATGAGACAGACAATTCAAGCGGACGCACAGACAAATATCCTTGTTGTTGTTATACACTTCTTCGTATTGCCTAAAGAAACAAATCCATTGTTTTCAGATATTGATGAGTGCGGTTCGGACGACAACAGCACAGTATGTGATCAACAATGTCACAACATGCCTGGGTCATTCACATGCAAATGCCGTGATGGATATCAACTACTTAGCGATGGGCTAACATGTCGAAGAAGTGAGTTAATATTTCCTTCACATTTTAATATTAATCTTGCATATATACAGTATGTGATCAATATATATATGTGATATATGTGATATATATATATATATATATATATATATATATATATATATATATATATATATATATATATATATATATATAAGTGCTTGATATACGACAATATATGCACATATACTGATTCTGTACAATGCACAGGTACAGTGTGCAACGATCTGCATTAGGGAGCCGTCATTATTTACGGCCTTGGGGGTCGGAGGAATGGGAGGGGGTCACTCAAAATATTGAAAACTTCAAGGGGGTTGCTCAAAATGTGGAGAGGAAGAAGGGTTACTCAATTTTGGTGCAAAATAAATTGAAACACCTCTCAAATTGTACCATTGCACACGTCAAATTTTCTCAAAATGTTCGATGCGAGAGGGGACCACCCTCTCGTACTTCCCCTTGGGGTGTTCTAACAGTTTTACTAGTAAAAAGCAAAGTGACAACACATCACAGATTGCACAAAACTGCACCATAGTACACTCAAATTTTTCACTGGCTCTAGGACAAAACTGAACTGCTGTGAATTCATAATATTTTTATATCACAGAAACATATTTTAATTGACTTGAGGCTTTTCATTGCAAGCCGGCAGCTGGAGAATGACACAAGAAGGTCACAATTTTTCCATTTCTGCATATTCTTTGGTCTTCAATTTCTAGCAAACTGAGAACTTTTTACAAAATGTATTGTCATTATTTTGTTGTTGAATATTGTGACTCAAACAATGATCATGCAAAAATGTCATAAAAATACAGTGTTCCATATGATTTTCAAACAATTTTACCAAGTTCAAAATAAATTGAAACAGCCCTCAGATTGCAACATTACACACACTAATTTCTCGAAATTTTCTATGCGAGAGGAGGGACTCTAAGTGGCGGGGCGGGGCGGGGGTCAGTCAAATTTCTGAGAGAGGGGATTACTCAAAGTCATCATGGTTGACACGGGGGTTACTCGAAATTTCGGACTTTCCGATGAACTTCCTCCGACGACTACCCTACGTATATTCTGGTCGGAACTACTTCATAGAAAGAAACCTGTAAACGAACACCTGTTTTATCAGAAAAATAATCGCAGGAAAATGAGCGCGTTTTGAGCATTTGAAAACGCCATAGTCAAAAGTATCGAGAAGGAAATAAAATGTGCAACCCTGTTGGGGCATAGCGCGAGCCGCACCACAGAAGCCCGAGCCGCGTGGTCCAGCCCTCAGGGATACACTTATTGCAGCTACCCACAAACCAAAATCATGCAGCTTCCTGGACATCGTTGATCCCCTGTAACGCTCTGCCTCATTGTTTCATTGTAGCCTCATCGTTATTTCGATACCAAAGTAAAGGTTTGACATTTTTATAAAATTGTTTAACTATAGCATTATTGTTATTTCGATACCGAAGTAAAGGTTTGATATTTTATACTATTTCTGAAAGACTAAGCCAAGCCGCAATTTCTGATTGTATTATTACACTACAATAACAAAGCAGCCAGCATTCATCACGATTTTGAACCGCAGGGTCAGTTCGATATTGGCAATATTAAATAGTATGTTTCACGTTCGAATTTACCTTCAAAAAACTTGTTGAACTTGGCGATATGGTGTCATTGTCCTTCCATCCGTTCTCTATGATCAGCTGCTATATCCATTCAAAGAAAGTTATATCCATTTATGCTTCGCAAGCATTGTGCTTTTACTTAGCAGATAAAGACTGACCTCCGTTGGCCGTGCCTTGTCCTTAACCAGTTGGGACTGCATAACTTCATCCGCCTCATTGAAACAATAAAGTTCCAAACAATATTGTAGCGTGAAGGCAATTTTAATTCAAAATAGAACACATTTGGGTCTATGATTGTAATAAATATATAATCTCCCAGTATTTCTCACTCATGTGACGTCATCGAAGACGTCCCCGGCCGAATCCCTCCTTGCCTACCGGATCGCAGGGATACTGCCACTATCGGGGACACAAGGAAATATACAAAACTGTTTTATCAGTATTATGGTGTCAGACATTTTCAAGTTTTAATTTTGAATGTTTCCATTTAGTTTGCCAGAGGTACGAGTTTCCATGTGCAGATGAAACTTGTGTTACAAATCGATTGCTTTGTGATGGCAAAGAGGACTGTGAAGACGATGAAAAAGATTCGCACTGTCGTGGTACGTACGTTAAAGAACAATTTTTCATTTTATTTTGATATGAGGCATCTAACATTAAGTACTGTCCAAAGTAGACAACACTTGAAGTCAACAATGTCAAATTAACTATTTTAAGATAATTATCATTACCAATATTTTTACACAATCAACACAATTCTGCATTAAAAGCTAGATTTCTGCTTTTTAATGGCATTTACATTGTCATCTAATCTGCAATTTTACGTTCGATTACATGCATTACTGACATAATGTTTCAAAATTGCACATTTGGGAGGCCCAATTTACACATATTCGATACTATCGTAAAAGCGTGTGACATGTGTTTTGTAATAATGATTCCGGCAGAATATGTATGTTCCTTTATAGTTTAGAACGAGTTGTACTATTTTAAGACTTTAGCACTGGTTTCATTCTCCCAATCTCAGTTTTCAAATTAAAAGACCTCATGTTTACCAGCTTGACCAGTTACAGATTGAACTACCCTGAGACCGATATGCCGTCATTTCTGTTTTGATGTATTCGAGGGTCATGAAGCCATAGGAGCCAGAATACCTTTTAGCATAAGGAAAGTGTAAATGACACCTGACTCACATTTGGTTCACTATGGTCGGCCATAGGGAGTATGCTTTAATAAGTTTACCCCTGGAAACTTACATACTAAGTTTCAAAGCAATCGGACAAGCGATTTCAAACAAACGATTGTTTGAACCAAAATGGGAAAACATGGTCAAATTATTCATAATTTTAAAACAATCTGAGAATGCTCAATTTTAGTTGCCGCTAGGTACATGCATACAGCCCTTTCAAGCAATTAGAACAGTGATAAATAGAAGATCGTACAAAAATTACTTATAAACCAAAAACGGGAAAAATGCCCCATCAATACAAATACGAACAAATCTAACACAGATCAACCCAAGGATCATGCATACCAAGTTTCAAGGCAATAGGACAAGCCCCTTAAGAGAAGAAGATTTTTTGACCAAAAACCGGGGAAAATCGCTCAAAAAATACAACTATTAGAATTTCACCATTATTTGAAGGACGAAATCTGACTAAAGTCACCATAAAGTACCTGCATACCAAATTTCAACCAAGTGTGGTCACAGGGTTTGATAAATTTGTCTGATTTTCCCTCGTTTTTACCTCATTTGCATATTTTTGAAACTGACATGTTCATTTGAACAAATTCACATCTCAAGCCCTGGGTACCCTGTACACCAAAAAAAAAGATGTAGGTCCTGCTGTTTTGGAGTTTTCAAGGATGGACATACATACATACATACATACATACATACATACATACATACATACATACATACATACATGCATGCCTGTCTGCAAACATACCGACAGACAGACAGACAAGCAGACAGGCATACAGACAGATGCAGACGACATACCATATAAGCTCCCTTTGGTACAAAAGAGGAAGTGCTTTAGCTGTGACCGCGACTTACGATCAACTCATGTGATCCATAATCATAGTTGGTGTCCAGGCTTACCTTTTAAGGTGCTTCGACTCGTTGCTGACATCTTACCACAAGAATACCAAACTCATGTCCTCTTTGTAAAACATTTGCCTCATGATGTGTGACTGAACCCCTATCTGAGACATAGTATTTTGTACCCTGGGTTGACAAATTGTCCCCGAGGCTGTCTTTCGCCCGGTGTAAGCGATGTATGTATTCATTGCTTCGATAAAGTTTGTGTGCGATGTGTGATAGTTGCAATGATTGACAATGTACTCGCAGAATGTTACAGTGTAGTAAATTTCTTCACGTGAGAACGAAGATTATGTTTTGAATTCCAAATACACATCACAGCCTCAACAAGCATTATCATGAGATAACTCAAACCAAATTAACAGATAATGCATTACCAGACTGTTCTCAAATATTTGACTTCTGGCCGTCTTTGATATTGGAATTAAATTTGCTCCCTGTTACTGAATTTACTTTGAAGGGAGTGGGGCGTATGAGTGGTGACGGTACCATCTGAGTGTATGTACTGGCTGCAACTGCGTTGTGCGGCCGCATCTTGAAATCAGATATTAACTTAAATATGCCCATGTATTTTAGTATATATTGCTTCAGTATATATTGCAGTTGTCTATGAATTCAAATTTTTGCCATGTTTCGCCAACTTGAGTAAAGTTAATCCAGCTATATGCGAATAAGGAATTTCTTGTAGTAAAAATGCTTAATGACTTTAAGTAGTGTTATTTGATATAATCTTCCGTGCTCATAGCACGTTTTATCAACTTTGGTGTGCTGCTGTTGGTTTCTTGACGTTGTACCAGGAGCTGCAAGCTGTGTGGCTGTACGCAAACTTGCTAAGGCCTCTGGGGTTAGGCCGGATGTATGACTTTGAAGTGATCTAAAAATACGTGATGTATTTCTGTTGTACAGAACTGTCCATGCACCACTAAAGCTGCGTACTCATCTTGCAAGTATTTAAGATGGGCTAACTGGATTGCAAACAAATCCAGCCGATCATCCTCTTTTATAGTTTGAGCTGTTACCGTGCTCAGAAGTCGAGGTTCTAAATATCTCGCTGACTTACTTACAATATTGTAAGTTGGTTGGTCTTCACGCCTAATACAACGTTTACTGTCCGCCAATTTCAACTCTGACGGTAGGCGTTCTTTTTGCAACGAGTCCTTCATGGTGTTAAATTCCCTTTCTACATCCCCAGAGGCGTAGTTTGTAGCTACGGGGCTGGACTTCCCTTGCGGATTTTCTCTCTATGCTGAAGGCAGCTGACTTGTCTGATCCTGCTGATACTGAACGCGAATGCTAGCTACACGTGCGTCAATCGTTCCAATATGACGGGAAACGCCACTATAGCTACTAGTTACAGCCGAATTTTGGTGTCTGAAAGTTCCATCTTGTAAGTGAAATTTTTCTTTCATCGAATCGACATGCCTACGCATACGATCATTGTCTCTCTCGATGTCGTTGAGTCTGCCTCGAATTTCGTTTAAAACCGTCTTAATTTGGCTGAAATCTGACGCATCGGTCATCGTGTTTCCGTCCAGCGTAAGCGCACTGGGCAAGAACAATATAAATAGTGCGACACATGTCGTACCACAACTGTGTATAACTCCGCCTGACTACAGTTTAACCAACTTTGGTGGAGTCAATCAATATAGCCATAATTAGGAAAGTTCATTCAATATGAAAAAAACGAATTAGCTGCCGTAAAACTCCAAATTGACTTTCAATAATGTTGCATCATAGTATCTACTATGTGCCTAGCAAGTTTGGTCAAGTCAATCAAGACATATTTCCTTTATTAGGAAAGTTCATTAAATATGCAAATTGGTAATTGGCTGAAGTAAAAATGTTTCATGACTTTCAATAACGTTGTAGCATAGTATCCTTCATTTACGTAGCAAGTTAGCTCAAGTTTGGGCCAAGATACATAACCCAAATTAGGAAAGGTCATTACATATGCAAATTAGGAATTGGCAGAAATTAAAATGGTTAACGACTTTCAGTAATGTTAAATCATAGTATCTATAGAATATATATCAAGTTTCCTCGGTTTTTTATCATCAGATTCCGATACATCCCGAATTCTGAAAAAGCATTAAATATGCAAATTTGCAATCAAATTCATGTCACACCCATGGCCTAAATAAAAATTAAGCCTCGTGTGATTAATATTTGTAGCAAATCTCATCAAATTCTGTGCATCCATTCTCGATGTATTTCTGTTTTTTTCTCAAATCATTAATTATGCAAATGAACATGAAATATGCAAGCCATGCCCGCCAAAAACAAACGAGTTCGTGAGACAGATAGACAGACAAACAGACAGACAGACATCGCTCCGACATCAACCCACGTGTGTCAACACGTGAGCTAATAAAATGGCTCATAAAAAACATTAAATATGCAAATTTGCAATCAAATTCATGTCACACACCCATGGCCTAAATAAAAATAAAGCCTCGTGTGATTAATATTTGTAGCAAATCTCATCAAATTCTGTGCATCCATTCTCAATGTGTTTCTGTTTTTTCTCAAATCATTAATTATGCAAATGAACATGAAATATGCAAGCCATGCCCGCCAAAAACAAATGAGTTCGTGAGACAGATAGACAGACAAACAGACAGACAGACATCGCTCCGACATCAGCCCACGTGTGTCAACGCGTGAGCTAATAAAATGGCTCATACAGTGGCAGTAACGCACAAATAAAATCAAATTTTAAATCCATGCAGGGTTGCAGTTGACTTAATACTATTGTACTAAAATGACAAGGCATTTTTAGATTTGGAAATTCAAGTCAGAAATGTGCAGGTACCACTTGTAGACCTTGAGGTAAATTAAATATGTTTAGAAAAACAGTTGTCTAATTACCATGCCAGCAAAAGTGGCGGCCCTTTAAAAGTCATTTTTCAGCATCCTTTTCCTCAATATGACTTAACAGCTAATCACTTCAAAAAATGTTGACCTCAAGAAATACCTGAGAAAGAAATTACATTCCTATATAATTTAGAGTTCCGAGAAGAAAAATCAAGAAATAAATGTATTCGATTTGAACCAAATTGATTATAGCATGCAGTCCACTGGCAATATATGCACATCGTTTTCCTGCCACTGACCTCCCTTTGTTTTTATCATGGATAAGACCATTGTTTCATTTCAGAGACAGGTGTTCACCGGCACAACAATGTTTTACTCAATCAAGGCATACACGTAACTCTAGCTGCCTAATTTCAGAAAGTCGCCGTGAAATAATTTTAAGTATTTGTTTCAGCCCCTTCCTAGTCAAAATTTGAGTGAACTGTTTAAGAGCAACAACTTATTTACAAGGACAATGAATTACAGTTGAGACTTGAGAAGCCATCTTTGCCTGCATCCTCTTCTAACGCTTGCAAAATTGGTCATTGTTCATTAGTGACAATTGTTACCACTTCAAATAGCGGAAAAGCTGTTGGACAAAAATTCCAGCAGAATCTTTGGCTAGAACTATTTCCGTCCCCTCAATTTCTCATGCATGCAGTTTCGTGATCGCTGGAGTAAACAAATTCCAAAAAGGCGTCAAATAAGCGAAGGTCTGTAAAGTTAACATCACATTTCTTTGCGTTTGCACCTGAACAGACAATGCACAGCGAAACTAAACTTTAGATTAATTTCTACACATGCCAGTTCATGTAACCGAATTTGTGCCATTTCTAAAGTATGATCCCACACTAAAGTTCAGTCCTGTTGTAAATTCTATTTGACTTACGTATATTTGTGGTTTGATCTGCGTCGATCTACTTGGCACCGTTTTATTGGTCATTTCTCGATAGCGTTCTTCTTGACCGCAAAGCTAAGCCTCAGTTCGCTCACTGCATGCACTGCTTTATGCCATTAGCAGAAAGGACGTTATCTGTGAAACCGAGGCCAATCGAAACTTACATACCAAAAATCGAACGGAAAACCAGTAAGAGCCAATATGATCAGGCTTTACCTGTTCTATTTTATCACAATTTGAACTAAATTAGGAAAATTGGATGACAGTAATAATAAGGAAAGAGTAACGAAATTGAAATTTTTACAGCTGAAATTTTACAAAATAATAGAAAAGTGTAAATGTTGAAATATAGTTCTGATCGAAAAAACAACGAAAAAAGAAACATGATTATTGAATACCTCTTTCGTCGGATTCATTTTTATAAAAAACTTTATTTTTTGTGTCAATGTTACAAAGAAATGAGATGAAATGTATACAATTTTCCTAATTGATGGCTTTTGAATCAGGACACTTTTGAAATATCCCTGACTTTTTCATGAATTTAGTGCTTCATAAACACTAAATTGAGTCAGGGCACATTTTAATGACCCTGAATGACAAAACGAAAAACTACATTTTGCTCGAGGCAAAATAAAACAAATTAGATCATTACCAGTGTTTTCGTAATGAAGAAACTAAAGACAAGCTTCCTCATTTTCATTCAGAGATCAATATTGTTCATATGTTTTGAACATATTCCGTTCTATACTATCAAGCACTGATTCTTAACATTTCAGCAACATCGTAATTTTTGAATAAAATTTTAAGGATGGTAAGCAAATATGGTGTAATATTATACACATTTCAAAAATTCTTGAGAAATTGTGCCAACATTTTTATCCCAGTTTAGTTCCAATCGTGTTTTTTAAAGTCGAGCTTTCCGCATCCATCATATGCATTGTATTATCCAAATATCATATAATATCGAGTCGAGTGTTAAATTTTCATAATCAAGTATTTGTTACGTGCAGAGAAAACGAACAAAAGGGTGAACTCAGCAGTTAACGTTTAAACAAAATTTATTAACAAAATAAAACTAATTGCTAAGTCAGGGATAGAGTATACGTACAAGCTTTAAAAGTGTACAGACTACTTATCTCAGCTGGGACGGCAAAGCTCCAGTCTCAGAGTTGTAACAGTCAGTTGGATGAATGAACAGTCCTTGCAGGCTTGAAGCTGCACAAAGTCCACAGTATAAATCCAGCGTTGGCAGTGAAGGTCTTGAAAAGTCTTGAGAATGACTACTGCTGGAGTTTAGTAACACACAAGAGACACGATCCCAAAAGTCTGACTGGAAGCTGTGCACGTCCCCTTTTTATACACATGTGCTTACATAGCATATAAGAACAGTCTAGAACTTTTATTGACATGGTAATTACTGTTCTAAAATTATCTCTCTTACACAACTAATTAATTTCTAGAACATTCCAAACGTGACTAATTGAATTCAAGGTTGTGAGGTCATTAAGGGCAGTGACCTTGAGAATGTTCTAGACTAATTGGACTTAGGTCATGATGAGTGGGGGGGGGAATGACCTACATAACACACCCCCTCTTCAAAAAAGAAATTTTTCAAAGAAAAATCTTTCTTTTGCAAATGTAATCTTGAGAAAGATTTAAGTACTCAAATTTTTTTTACTCTAAAGTAAATTTCTTGAAAGTGAACAACAATAAAGTCTAAATACGAGAGAGACAGTCTGCAATTAAATTGTCTCTGCCTTTGATATGTCTAATATCAAGACTAAACTCCTGTAACATTAAACTCTATCTTAACAATCTCTGATTTTTGCCTTTTAATTCCTGCAGAAAAACAAGAGGGTTGTGATCAATATAAACCACTATTGGCTGGTTTGAAGAAGTAACATAAACTTCAAAATGCTGTAAAGCTAATATCAAAGATAAACACTCTTTTTCAATTGTAGAGTAGTTTCTCTGGGATTTGTTAAATTTGCGTGAAAAATAGCAAACAGGATGATCCATCCGATACTATCCTCTTGCAATAAAATAGCACCAGCAGCTATACCACTAGCATCTAGAGCTAATCTGAATGGCAAAGTGAAATCTGGTGCAGACAACACTGGAGCACTTTGCAGTATGGCTTTAAGTGTATCAAATGCCTGTTGGCATTGCTCTGACCAAACAAACTTTACTTTCTTTTTAAGTAAGTTAGTCAAAGGCTCAGTAATTGTGGAGAAATTTGGACAGAATTTTCTGTAGTAAGCAGCCATACCGAGAAAGCACATCAGTTGTCTCTTGCAATTTGGTATGGGAAAACTTGAAATGGCACTGATTTTGGCATCAACAGGTTTTACCTCACCCTGTCCTACAGTATGTCCGAGGTAAGTCACCCTCGCCCAACCAAACTCAGATTTGGCAAGGTTGACAGTCAACATTGCTTTGCTCAGTCTCTCAAAGAACTTCCGCATGAGCTTGATGTGTTCTTCCCAAGTTTCACTATACAAGATGACGTCGTCAACGTAAGCTGCACACCGTCTAGCCCGGATATGACGTCGTTGATCATCCGTTGGAACATTGCCGGAGAGTTCTTCATTCCGAATGGCATCACCTTGTACTGGAACAATCTGTCTTGTGTAACAAAGGCGGATATTTCACGAGCACTTTCCGTCAGAGGGACTTGCCAAAATCCCTTCAGTAGGTCAAATTTCGTCACATACTTGCTTTTCCCACTCGGTCGATGCAATCATCAATCCTCGGGATTGGGAAAGTGTGTGTCTTTGTTAAAGTGTTGACTTTCCCAAAGTCCATGCACATATGATACTGTGATCTGATTTGGGAACAAGTATGCACGGCGAACTCCAGTTACTTTTACTGGGTTCAATAAAGTCATTATCCAGCAGGTATTTGACTTCTTCCTGGAGATATTTCGCTTTCGTTGGATTCAGTCTGTATGGATGTTGTTTTACAGGCTTACTGTCCCCAACATCAACGTCGTGATAGATGACGTTTGTCCTCGTTGGAACATCTTGAAACAGGTGTTTATATTCATGGAGCAGTTCTTTCACCTGTTGTTGTTGTTCTGGCTGGAGGTGTGCCAACTTTGTAGACTCCAGCTTCTCCAGGATTTCTGAGTTCTGAAGCTTGACCGAGCCCAGCTTTGAGTTTAGAGTATTTTCACTCAAGTCAGTTTCAGTATCACTATCTTCATAATGGCCAGAACTGACTGTACTGACAGGCTGAGTTATAGTAGGATTATCCCTATCCAAATATGGCTTAAGCATATTTATATGACATAGCTGTTTTTGTTTTCGCCTGTCAGGTGTTATTATGATGTAATTTAAATCACTCAATTTCTTATCAATTAGGTATGGCCCAAAGTAACGAGCATGGAGTGGTTTGCCAGGAATTGGAAGTAGAACAAGAACTTTTTGACCTGGTTCAAACTTCCGTTTTGAGGTGCTTTTATCATATTTGATTTTCATTGACTGCTGAGATGACTCAAGATTTTCTCTGGCTAATTCACATGCTTTAGAGAGTTTTGTACGAAAATCTGACACATATTGCAAAATATTCAGACAATCATCATCGTCTGATAGGAATTTCTCTTTAACGAGCTTAAGTGGGCCACGGACTGTATGTCCAAATACAAGCTCAAATGGGCTAAAACCAAGAGACTCTTGAATTGACTCTCTAACAGCAAAGAGCAAAAAATGAATTCCTTCATCCCACTGCTTCTCTGTGTCAAAACAGTAGGTCCTAATCATGTCTTTCAAATTTTGATGAAATCGCTCAAGAGCACCCTGACTTTCTGGATGATAGGCGGATGACCTATACTGTTTAATGCCCAGCTGATCCATTACTTGTTGAAAATACCAGACATAAAGTTGGAGCCTTGATCGGACTGGACACATTTAGGGAGGCCGAATAAAGTGAAAAATTTGACTAAAGCTCTCACTATAGTCTTTGTCTTTATGTTTCTCAGTGGTATGGCTTCTGGAAACCGAGTTGATGTACACATAATTGTCAACATGTACTCATTTCCTGATCTTGTTTTTGGTAGGGGCCCAACACAGTCTATTAGTATCCTACTGAATGGTTCTTGAAATGCAGGAATTGGCTGTAAAGGGGCCTTTGGAATGGTCTGATTTGGCTTTCCTACCATTTGACATGTGTGGCAAGTTTTACAGAAATGTGCTACATCCTGCCTGAGATTAGACCACTAAAAGTGACTGAGAATTTTATGATAAGTTTTCCTGACTCCTAAATGACCAGCCCAGGGCGTTTCATGGGCCAGGCGCAATATTTCAGCACGGTAGGGCTTTGGAACCACAATTTGATGTTTTATAGCCCATTCGTCATCAACCGAAACATCTGGAGGTCTCCATTTACGCATGAGAATACCAGGTTTTGTATAATAGGAAACAGGGCTATCTGAAGTTTTATCTTCATCATCTACCCTGTCAAACAAAGACAAAATATCTGGGTCTTTGTGTTGTTCTGCAATGAGATTTGATCTAGAAAATGTCTGACTTTTGTCAGCAGAAGTTTTACTGGAAGTTTCAAATCCACGAGGGATAACGGAATGCTCCGTGTCAAACACCTGACTGAGAAAGGTGTCATTTAAGTCAACATCTGTGACATTATTTTTGAGAGTATTTTGATTCTCAGAAGTTTTCTTTGACATGGCTCGAGTAATGGCACATGAAGGAAAAAGGCCGGGAATTTCTTCCTCTATTGGCTCTGGATTCTGATCTAAACTAGGATTATCAGTCACAAGTGGATTAGTAATGACCTTGTCCCCAGCAAGGTCGTTTCCAAGAAGAAAGTGAATCCCTTCAAAAGGCAAAAAAGGCCTAATACCTAAAGCCACAGGTCCAGAAACAAAGTCCGAAGACAAATAGACATTATGGAGAGGAACAGGAATGAAGTCATTGCAATCTACCCCCTTAATAAGAACTTTAGAACCTGAAAATGACTTTTCAGAAAACGGCAGGGTATCTGCCAACAAAAGAGACTGGGAAGCCCCGGTATCTCTTAAAATTTTGACAGGGGTAGCAGAAGAAAAATCACTAGAAAGTGATATAAAACCATTATGAATAAATGGCTCGAAAATACCCTTAATGCCATCTTGAGGAGAATTGACCTTGACCTCATTAATTGGGGATGAGAGGGGTTTAACCTCAGAAAATGTGTTGCACACATTATTAGACTCTAATTGAGTTGATGAAGAAATAAAGCCGGTGGGCTTAGATCCACTTTGACCACTTTGACCTTCACGTTTTCTTTTCAATTTGAAACAATCTGACATTAAATGGCCGTCTTTCTTACAATAATTACAAGAAAGTGTACCGAACTGTTTGTCAGAAGGAGATTGAGACTTGGGATCTGATGATGTGGGAGTGTTACTTGAACTCTGTGAACTGTTGTCATTTGATTTCCTACTGTCCTTTGAAAATTTCTTGGATGAAAAGGAGGTGTTAAATTTCCCTGCATTGTTACGATATGAAAAGGACTGGGATGGTTTGCTGAGAAATGAAGATTTGTGGGTCAATGAATAATCATCGGCCAAACGTGCAGCAACCTCCAATGTATCTGCCTTTTGTTCATTGATAAACGTCTTGATGTCACTCCGAATGCACCTCTTAAATTCCTCAATCAAAACAAGCTGTCGTAATTTGTCATAATTCTGACTGACCTTTTCCGAAGAACACAAACGATCAAACAGAAGTTCTTTTGTTCGAGCAAATTCAACATAAGTTTGATCTTTCACCTTCTCACAATCCCTAAATTTCTGACGGTAAGCTTCATGCACCAACTCATAGCCCTTGAGAATTAATTCCTTCACAGAATCATAATTTGAAGCCTGCTCTACTGACAACTGAATATAAATTTCTCTGGCTTTACCCACCAAAGCACTCTGCAAAAGCATAGACCAGGACTCCTTAGGCCAATTCAGACTCTCAATTTTCTCAAAATGAAGGAAATATTTATCAACATCCTTTTCTTGGAAAGGGGGAACTAACCTGAAATGCTTAGTGATGTCAAACTTGTCTGAAGGGAAGAATTTTCCTGACTGTCCAAGCTCTAAACGTCTCATTTCTAACTGTAGTCGATGTTCTTCCAATCCTCTCTCCTTTTCTCTGTGTCTTTCTTCCATTTGTAATTCTTTGTCTTTCATTTGTAATTTTTCCTGCCTTTCCCTTTCTTCATCTGCAATTTTTCCTTTTCTAATTCCAATTTCTTAAGCTCAAAATGGCCAGAATTAACTAAATGTTTTGCAATCTTGAACTGTATTTCTCGCTTGCGCATAGATCTTTTGACATCTACTTTAAGGAAATTTGCCAGTGCTATGATGTCAAACATTACATGAAAGTGCGCGACATGATCCGCTCGACTGTCTACAAACATACACAAAATAATCTTAAAATATTTTATTCAGATCACATTTATCAGATCAACTTAATTTGAACAAATCCCAATCTTCATACCTTGAGCCAAGTTGTAACCAACTGTCAGCATCAGTTGTGCAGGGATTCTTGCGTTTAAACGGTGTAAGGACACAGTTTGGTGATCTCTATATATCTATCCATCCGTCTACTTATCTATTCATCCACACTATGTACAGAGCACCCAATGCCAATAGCACAGTTTGCTTTTCGGCCAGTCGTGCTAAAAATGAGATACATGAAGTGAGCCACAAAATTGGAAACCCATTAAAATTCTAACGTATTTTATTGTGTAAAACAACTTAACTTGCACGCATTTGTTAGGTGCCAAATTATATCATGGGACACACCTTGTATTGACCCTACACAATGATGGGAGCTTTATAACATATTCGATGAATAAGGCACAATTGATAAGTAAACAACACAAACCGCGACACAACTTGGATCAGGGCAAGGTAGTGCTGCCTACATAGGGTCTTTGCTTAATTGCCAATACTTCACTATACTTGTAAATTAACGTACTCTAAGCCGGGTAACGGATCTAGACGTCCCCTAACGGTACTAGGCGTCCAACATGAGTCATTTAATGTATATCGTTATATTTGAAACGTACCAATACCTCTAAGACATAGATAGTCTTCAGCTGTGTTTGTCTTTGCACACTTTGAACACAGCATACTGAGCGTACATCATCATACCAAGGTAAACAAACAGAAAAAGTTGTATTCTATCGAGGAATAGGTAGGAGGAATCGAGGCTTAAGGACATGACGATGGTTATGAGACGATCGGCTACGAAGGATAGCCGAAAATTATGTTGTATCATTTTTTATATGATGAAATATGTTTTTCGTTTTTTATGTATTGTTTTATATGACTCTTAAATTTTTTTCAGAATTATTCTGTGAACGAAAGGAAAAATACTTGGCAACCCTTCAGCCAAAAACTTGGCGTTGTAGAACATGAAAAAGACTATACTATCATGGTTAGTTTAAATGCCAAATACCCTGACGATATATTATTCTTTAAAGAGTCTGATTGATATTGATGTAGAATTGTAAACTTGAATATACTATTCTTTGCATTGTATTAAAATATGTGACCTCATTTAGTTAAGCGATGTATTCATTGTTTCCATAAAGTTTATGTGTGATGTGTGATAGCGAGTATTCGAGTGCGAGTGCCCCACGAACTCTATATCATGTTGAGGGGTCGCTTTCAGAAAAAAAGTTACAATTGTAGCTGGGTTATTAAACAATTCGATTTCATTGTTGGGATATTGCCGAACCCGATCAAAACTTTCCTGTTACTATTATTTTCCCTTCAGTTGCTGTAAAATAAAAGATAGACAGAGCAAAGTATTAAACCATAAAATAATAAAATACATTTATACAAAGCAGGAACATTATTACACCCGTGGCCACTTTAGTGTTGATCAAGGCTACTTGATACAGACAGAAATTCTGCTTGTACAAAGGCGAAATTAAACTAGCTCTGTCTGGGGTTGTAAATGAGAGTTTACGATTGGCACCCTGTGTTCAAGATTGAGATACAATGTAACATTATCATGCACTGGTCCATGTACAAGTCTTGTTTATTTCAATTTCCCCAGACACACTGTCTGCATGGGACATACAATTTTACTTGATGCTATAGCAGTGAGCTCATAAAAGTGTGTTGCCTCAATAAACTAATTATCGAGTAGAGGCTTTCATGAATGGAAGTGGTATCTTATGTCTCAATTTTTAACACAGAGTGCCAATCGTTAGCTCTCATTTACAACCCTTGGCAGGGTCTGTTTTGTCTTTATACAAGCAGAATTTCTGTCTGTATCAAGTGGGCTTGATCAATACTGAAGTGGCCACGGGTATAATATCTTTTTTTCTTTTAGGTTGTCCAAAAAATAAATTTTCCTGTGGAAATGGTTCATGCATTGCTAACCAAATGGTATGTGACGGAAAATACGACTGCGCTACAGGAAGAGATGAAGAACTTTGTAGACGAGGTATCATGAATCATATGCGATGTTCTTTCAATTGTGAAAACATTATTTTGTGTATTCAACACCACACTTCAATAGCAAGGATTCTTCTTCGACTTCGAAATTTTCACTACTATAATCATTAAACAAGAGCAAAAAGTGTACCTTTAATATTTCCGCTTATTTTCATAGATACCTTCGCGCTGGAAAAATATCAGACTACTATTTTTTTCTAAACATTGCTCATATCAGTTTAACTGTTCTTCATTGCCTATGCCATTCTTTTGCAATCAATACAAAAACCAGATGTGAACTGAGTGGATGTGCTTATAAGTGTTTTACAACAGATTCAGTTATAGAGTACGCTTCACAGAACAAGCAGATATTTGTTAAAATGTATATCATTATATGTAGCAGGTTTCATCAACTTTCGCACTGTACTCTCAGAGTTAAATCAGTAATTACAAAACTGCTTAATATGCAAATGAGCTGTTTATTATCTTAACACTGCACAATGCTTCATAGGACAATTAGATATATCAGATCAATATGTTTAGCAAGCTTGATCAAATTTAATGCTGTAATTTTGGAGTAATATCACTAATTAGAAAGTGCATTAAATATGCAAATGAACCCTTAATTAACTTAACACTGCTTAATGTTTCAAAACACAATAAGATTTTTGTAAGAAAAATATCTGTAGCAGGTTTCACCAAATTTGGTGCCCTAATTTCAGAGTTATATCACTAATTAGAAAAGTTCATTATATATGAAAATGAGTAGATAATTGATATGACACTCACAGTATCATCACAATTTTCTGAGATTGTCATCTGTGAAAAGTTTCATGAAATTTGTGCAGTATTTCATGATATATGTCGACACTATCATTACCGTCACCATAGGGATACCATTGTATGAAAAATATGATATTATATAAGTTCATTAAAAAGGCGAGCCACACATACCAAAATTAATCAGTTCTTGCAATAAACTAACGTTTCCTGTCTACCATATCTGGCCTGTATCTGTTCAGGCGTTTTTGAGTTATCGTGTAAACAGACAGACAGACAGACAGACACACACACACGGACAGACAGACATTCAGACAGCCATCGCTATGACATTAGCTCACGTGTGTGAACACATGAACTAAAAATCATGTGTATGTTAAATTATATTACGACCGATCGAGTAAGTTGGTCTTTGTTTCGTTTTAGCTCACGTGTTCACACACGTGAGCTAATGTTATAGAGATGTCTGTCTGCCTGTGCGTGTTTGTATGTCTACTGTGTGAGTGTGTATGTGTGTATGTGTATGTGTGTGTCTCTCCGCCTGTTTACATGATAACTAAAACAATATCAGTCTTACATAATGTATGTCTGATTGTAGACATTTGCTTTTTTTGATTGACAACAAGGTGTCGTCAAGATATATAATAAGACAGATCCCTTGTTTGCGTAGGATTGATGTTATAGGTTTCATTGTATTTGTAAACACCCTCTGCGCTGAACCCAGTCCGAAAGGAAGGCATGCTAACTCCATCATACTTTCTTTCCAAACAAATCGGAGGTATTTCTGGTGTTTCTTTCCACATGGGAACAGTAAAATAGGCGTCTTTCAGATCTATTTTCTCCATGTAGTCCCCCGTTGAAGGAGGTCTTTGATCATGTGGAACCCCTCCGTTTTCAAATGGTGGTACTGTATAAATTGATTCAGTGGTCGTAAATTTATAACCGGTCAAGTCTTCCCGTCCTTCTTGGGGATGGTGAAAATTGTGCTGATGAAGCCACCGTGCGGTGAACCATTTGCTACATGAATGGCTTGTTTGGTTAGCATTGCGTTCACCTCTTCCTTCAGCAGGGCAAGGTCCAATGGTGGAAAATAGGTTTGATATTTATAGTAATGCGCCTGAAGGGCACGCCGAAAAAATTAAGCATACAGATATGTCTGATATACATAAATCTGATATATTAAAGTTTCGAGTTTGCAGGTGGCTCTGAAAAATATGTCTTATTATTTTTTTAAGGTTACTCGCCCCCGGGCCGAAGAAACTGACTTGTCCCTTATTTGGTTGATTTGCTTGAAATTTACACCCCCTTCAGAGATTTTAGATCAGCTGACATTTTGCGGTTGTTGCCACCTCATTGAAAATTTAATTATTCATATAGGCAGAGAGCATTCTCCGTTTGTGCGCCTGCATTGTAGAATTCGCTGCAGCAGGTGATCCGCAACGTTAACGCCAGATCTGTTGGCTGTTTTAAACAACTTTTAAAAACATCTTTTAATCAGTGCTATTTGTTATATAGTTATAAGGATCATCTTCTGTCTGATATTTTATTTGGAACTTTTAATTTGTACGGCTGCTTTTATTTTTTCTCTCTGTCTTTATTTTTTTTTGTCTTTGATTTATTTTATCACCTTCGAGTCAGATAAGATTTTGACATTGTTTGTTTTCATTTTTAGCTACTATAGACTATAGTCTATAGAAGCTATTGGATGGGTATCCGTCCGGCGTCCGTCGTCAGTCTGTATGTATGTATGTATGTATGTATGTATGTATGTATGTATGTATGTCCGTTTGTGAGGCGTCCGTCCACTCAAATATCTTGAGAACCGCAGTACTTACTGATTTGATATTTGTTGTGTAGATGAAAAATATGATTTTGAGAAACTGTTTTTTTTTAATTTTTTGATATTGTTGAAAATAGGCAAATAATGCCAAAAAAGACGCCTTTGGTAAAAAATCTTCTTCTTCATAACCGCTGGTCAGACAGCTTTGTTATTTGGTATACAGGTCCCTAGGGATAACCCAACTTGGATTTGTTCAAATTGTGATGAAATATGCAGATGTGTATTTTTAAGGAATTTTTTGTCATTTTTGGTCAAAAAAATTTGACTTACATTGTATGTAATTCTTGTACTGTATAAACCCTATCAATTCACCCAGAAAAAAATAATTAATATGATTTTAAATAATTGAATTAATTAGGAAATCATCAAAGCCAAAATAATTTTAGTGTGGAATTATCAGAAAGTTCAACTTTTTTTGACAGTTCATAGTGAAATGCTTACCATCTTGGAGGATTAAAACATGTAAAGGCAACTTTCCTGAATCCCAACTTTGATATATTCTGAACCACCATTTATGTTATCTAAAAGAAATTGCTCATAATGGTTTGTCATGATAGGGTGGTCAAATAAATAGAGATAGAGAAAGTTCTAATTTCCATTTATGGTTGACTTGGTAAGGATAAAATAAGATTACTTTTTGAGGAAAAAATAGAGTGGTCAATTAAAAGAGTGGTCAAAGTGATATGGTTTTTATGTTAAAGCTGGGCTGTAAGATTCCTCATGTGCTATTTATAGCAATTATGCAATCTGTGTAAACAGTGCAATGAAAGTGTAACATGATTCCTTATAATGCTTTTGATGACCTTGAACTTCTTAAGTTTCAAACATTTGTCTCTTCAGTGTGCTTTCTCTGAGTACTACAGTCTCAACTTATTCAACAGCACTTGCTTACAATGTTAATTTGAAAGTTAAAATGTGCTTGATTAATAGGATGAAAATACTGATATTGAAAGATAACCAGCTCAAGATTCTTTATAACCTGACAGATATGCTGTTTTTTATGACGTAAATCTTGATTTAAGCAAGTCTTGTTTACTTTAATTAGAATGTAATTAACTCTCGTTTATTTGCTATTATAGACTAATATAGTCTGATGAAATATGCAAATCTGTATTTTTACGGAATTTTTTTCCATTTTTGGTCAGGCCATCCTGAAATGAGCTATCAAAGATATCCACCTTCTTCATCAATACATGTGTCACAAAAGGTTATTCTCTACATAACACAGCAGAGCTCTGTCGACTGTTGAGTCGCTTGTTTTTTCAAAACCGCTGGTCAGACAGCTTTAATATTTGGTTTACATGTCCCTAGGATGACCTTAGTGAGATAATTTCATTCAGTCAGGAAATACTTAATTTTGTATCCATGTCTATAGTAGCTTCAGGGACTTTGGCCCTATGTTTTTATTTTTCTGTTGCTGTTGGTCTTTTAGCATTTGTTTGTTTGTTTTGTAATGTGTATCTCGCACTGAGGCGTAGGTGTAGTGCGTGTAAGAAGTTAATATTATCATTATTAATAATTTGTCTTCGATAGAGCAGTTGCCTTGGGTAACCTCACACAGGAACTTGATTATCAGAATGAACTTACATTCTGGAATAGCTGCAAGTAGCTGTGCTACCCTTTTGTCTGTCATGCTAGCATTCAGTTCCACCATACATTGACGTACTTCCATCTTCAAGCCGCCAGGTAGGGAAAACCGTTGCGGTACTATCAACCTGAAACTCAGATAATGTGTCGTCGAAGGCTACAGCCATCTCGTCGTCGGTTGGGAGCCTCACTGGATGGGTGATCAGGATATCAATGCCCATATGTAGCTGGTCTTCAACTGTGGTTGACTTTGGTTCTTATTTTGATGGATCTGCTCTGGCCTGGTTAGGGAGGTCTCATGGGCTGGTCAAGGCTCTGTGTGTGGGTGTGTCGGCCCTAGGGGTTCTCTGTATGCTTGCATAGGCCATGGGGACTTAGAACGTAGAAACGTAGAAACAACGCTCAGGGGAATGCTGTTTTGAGGGGGTGAAAGTCCTCGTTTGAATGGTCCACTCACCCTCCCTGCTGCTAGCTGCTGATGTGGCCACCATGGCATAGTCGGGTCAGTAACTCTGACTCTTTATTTTACGCGTAATCTTAATCTTAACTATTCTGTGCTCACGGAATTATTTGTTGTGTTCACGGATTAGTTTCTCACAAGGACGAAATAATATCTTGACAGCAGGGAAACTTTTCTCGTGAGCATGTAAAAGATTTCCAAGAGAGCACGAAATAATTTTTGTGAGCATGGTATAGATTTTATGAGCACAGAAAAGTTCCAGATGAGCATGGAATAGGTTATTGTGAGCACGGAATAATTTCTCATGAGCACGGAATAGTTTCTTGTGATCACGACTTTTTATTCAGTGCGATTGAGATGGTTTCTTTTTTCTTTACAGAATATCCCTTACTAGCTGTCATACAAAGACATATATATGGCATGAATAAATTATCTTGTATATACTAATGATAGCTAACCGTTTCTTTAACAGTATATGAACAAACCACTTTCGCTATATTAATATGTTTCGCTTACGGTATTTTAACCTTTAAGCCATGTACGTTAGTTTGATAATCCTTTTTGCAGGTTGTGGGTATGATGTTTTTCTTGCGACAGGAGAATCGGTCATTGTGAATTCGCCTAATTATCCCAACAACTATACTAACAACATTAATTGCATTTGGACAGTTACAAACAAAAATGGCGGTATGATTGAACTTGCATTTGACAGCCTTGAAACGGAGGAGATCCATGATTATATACAGTTCGGCAAAGGTCCTATTCTCGATGCTTATGCAGAGAAACATTCTGGAAATGCGATCCCCGAAGTCTTTAATTCAACAATGAATGCCTGGGTCACATTTTATTCAGATACATCGTTTACAAGGTCAGGGTTCAAGCTTGTGGCCACTGCAACCGGTGGTAAGTATACCTACCATGTTTACTTACTGCATACTTCTAAGAATAATCAATTATAAGATAACATCAACATATCACTGCACCTGCCAAAGCTGCTGCGATAACTGATAGTGTTAGGTCTTCAACCTTTTTTAAATATTGTGTGACAACCGCCGTTAAAATTCCGCTTTCAAGATTTTACTTTTTTACAGAATATCTACCGAATTTGTTAAAATTCTCTATGAGCCAATAAAAATGACTGAGAAATTAAACATGTTGAGCAAATCCTTTTAAGCAAAGACAATTAAAATCAGAAATTGAAAAAGACAATTCTAAAACCAGAAAATTTGAATTTATAAATAAATTTTGAAGTGATCACACGCTAATAGTGTTACATCGTCATAGAAAAACAATATGTAACCATTATCACAGCTTGTTAATGCATCATTGACTTCTCAAGTACACATATTATACAGTTCACTTTTTATTGATTTTATCATATGAATAACACTTTTATATCATAAAAAGGTATATTTTATGTTACTTGTAATTGGTATTTTGTTAAAAATACCTTATTAATTCAGTTTATTTCTATTGAAGTCATACCACTTAATTTCATTGTATGCAGTAATTAATCTAAACCAACAAGTCTGCAACATGAGCACTACCTGTCCCACTATCTTTTCTATTTAAAATGAAAATTCTTATTTTAATGCACTTTTAACAAGTTAGCTGTCACTTTTGTAACAATAATTATGTAGCATTTTATACAAGATTATTACTTATTTGCACACTGAATGACCTTTCTTCAGTAGGAACATTCAACCTGTATGAACCAGACAAAAATTGACACTATCGTTTAATATAGGATTATATAAAGAGCAACATAACTCACATGCCGCATGCAAAAGCCATCAGGTTCTGCGGCTACGCAATTTTGAGATTCGGATGTTTGTGAGGATAAATACATGGAAAAATTTACTTGTATTTACTAATAAGTTACAATGAGAATTCCTGTTACACAAGCAAAGAAAATGTTTACAAGTAATCTTTGAATTCTTGCAGAATGCGGTTGTAATCAGCGCATGGGAACATCTGATATTTTCGTAATTACGTCCCCAACATATCCTGAAAACTACGGTCACAATATCTACTGCGTTTGGATCTTCACAAACGAAGGTGGTGGCCAGATACAAGTAACTTTCAACCATTTTCAAACAGAAGCATTTCATGATTATATGCAGATCGGAAATGGATCTTTTCCCGACCTAAACGCAGCAAAGCATCATGGAAATGTTATACCACAAATATTTGTGTCATATAGCTACAATGCGTGGATGACATTCCGCTCAGATGACACAATCTCCAGATCTGGTTTGAATGCAAGCGTTTCGGCAAAAGGTTAGAGTTTTAACAATGTATGTATGTATGTATGTATGTATGTATGTATGTATGTATGTATGTATGTATGTATGTATGTATGTATGTATGTATGTATGTAATGTATGTATGTAGGTATGTATGTATGTATGTGTGTGTGTGTGTGTGTGTGTGGGTGTGTGTGCGCGGCGCGCGCATGCATGCATGCATGCATGCATGCATGCATGCATGCATGCATGTATGTATGTATGTATGTATGTATGTATGTATACATGTAAGTATTCATATAAGTATGTATGTATCCATATAATTATGTATTTATCCATAAATGTATGCATGTATAAAAATATGTCTGTATCCATCCTGAAAGACTGCTATGAATTCTAGACACTTAGAGAAGTTAGTCTCATGACATTCCTTGACGAAATCTAAAATGTTATCATATAGATTATCACTTGGAGCCTCACACCTGAATTTACCAAATGGATATAACGATTCACTCGCTGGAGATTACACCATTCCATTTCAGGGAGAAAGTTTGCAACGTTCTTTTCACCTAGCATGATGGAGGGGTAGTGCGTATGTATATCAATGCATAATTTTACTTACTATGGCTAATGTTAAACCTGTCAAAAATATCCAAACCCCTTTAAACGAATCGAACCCGACTACTGATTCTGCCGTTTAAATAGAAAACTGACAAGGAATCTGATTAAACCTGGTCTTATGGCAGCACTTTTAGCGGTAAGGGTTTTCAAACCATTCACCAAACTGCCAGTCATAATTTCCGTTCCTTTTGTGTATACTTTGGGCGGGTTATTGCCTGAGCAGCCACCTAGGTTTACTGAGCTGCCACTATCCGAAATGTTCTGTATCCAGAGAGCTATAGCAAAATTCATTTTAATGGATTCTCACAACAGGTAGTAGAATCCAAGATGTATTCATCAACATCAAACATTGGGAATCCAGCGAAATATAATACACAATAGATTCCTTCAGGATCACAAAGTATTCCAATAGAATCCAAAATAGAATCCAGCATAATCCTTTTATGTATTCAGCTCTTTTGGCATACTGCACTGCTATGAGTGACCAGAACCCCATTTAGTCAGTGTCAGGGCAATTGTTGATATTGTCTTTCAAATGGCAGTAAGTAGTCCAGCGATAGTGATACCATGCTGTTTAAATAACTTTGTCAGATTCACTTTCAGTGTCAATTCCGGATCGGAAATTAAATCACGAAGAGTCCTAGTGTACGCCAATTTTTAATTTGGGCCGCTGACTAGGTCATGTTGCACTTCCATACGATTATTAACTTTAGCTAGTCTTGCTTCGAGTTCGGGCGTTAGGACTTTTTCCTACTGAATTTTATCTCTGTCACCGTAAACCTCGTTAAGACGCATATTTACCATCCCTAATTCATTACAAAAGCTCTATAATCGGGGTTTAGATTATTACATTCATTGATTGTATTTTCGATAGTCGTAAGAGTGTCAATTCATCTCTGAGTCGTCCGTTGTCACTAGATGTCAGCTTCTCAGTCAGTACAATTGTAACATATCTTTAGAACGTAATGTACAACTAACATGGTCGGGTTCGCCCCTACCGAATACTTTCCTTACAAATTCAGAAACTCCCAGACCTTTGATTAAGGAGTGCACTAAAAACCCTTACATCGTGATATCTTTATAATAAAGCTTTCCGTCCTTAGTCTTTGTATCCAAAAGCAAAAACTCCCATGCGCTGGCGGAACAGTGATATTCTCCTCTTTTAAGAATTCATCAACCATTTACTCTGTAAGTTCTACCCTCTGTTCAACTGATCCATCTGCAGCCTGTTGCGTGAGCTGTCAGCTAGAAATGGGGTCTGCGAAAGTTTGTCTTCTTCTAGGGTAAAGGATGTTTCATTATAAGCATTTCCATCAAAGTTTAGCTTATCGAGATCCTGAAGTTCTATATTTTCTCCTCCTGCTGCCATATTGTGTCAGGCCTGCCTCTGATTAGTTAAATCACTTCTCATAAACCCTAACATATATAATAGTAGCAAAAATGCACATCTCAGTTGTTGAAAGTTTGAACAGTTGGCCGACTACTACCAAAGAACTAGTGCCGCGTATCGTTGCAGTTACAAATTAAGGTAGCTATATACCGTATAGTCACTTTCAGATATTCATTTTTTCTCAGTTATAGAAGTCCCAAACCCTGAATCCTAATAAAGTATATATTTTCTGAAATCCCTGATATTGGGAAATCCGACCCTGCACAGAACACAGTCATTATGTGCATGATAGTCAAGTGACAAGCGTTTTCAAAAAATCAGGTTTCCCTCCCTTTAGTGAACACGCTGCACGATTTCCGGTTGAAGTCATGCAGCGTGTTCGCCAAAGGGGCTTGTCAGTTCACTATTATGCAAATAATAACTATGTTCTGTGCACGGCCAGATTTCCCAATATCAGGGCTTTCAGTAAATATATATTTTATTAGGGCTTTTTATTTCTATAACTGAAAAATAAAATTTTGAAAAGTAGGTAGCTACCTTAATAGGGTAAATTGATATTGGCATTAATATAACTACGGGTGTTCTTGTAAGTGCTGCTGTCATAGCGGCTATTCGAACAGTTCCGGTACTGATAACCTTAACTCCTATACCAAGTGTTGATTTAGATGTAAAAAAAGGAAAAACAGGAGTAGCAAAGAGACGGGAGAATACACTTTTACGTTCAATATAAACAATTGCTTACTCCAATACAAGAAAAAATGGCGTCTGCAACAGCTTTATATTTTATTCAGGACACATTCAAGCAGGCATTAGAAATACAAAAAACGTGAAGGATTTAGTAATCCTCTCGAACGATATGTGAAACATTACGGACTAAATAGTTATATGAAAATTGAAAATATACAAAGCACTTCCCAAAAATTTGCTTTGCCTACATGAGTAAATTAAGATTAAGTTTAAATGCAGCTCAGCAACATCTCTGCGTCAGATCACCATTGCTATGGCGATGCAACATCTTAAGGATGTTTCTGGCTCGTTTCAGGAGTCACTTGGTTCTTTTTTGGTAGTATCCCAAAAGAAAAGTGTCCCTAGCTACTGCAAACATTTTGAAAGTGTTAGTGGTCTTGCACATATTTGTGATTTCAATAACGAAAATTTCTCCCTTTTAATATCACTAAAGGGTGTGAATACGAGTATCAGCTGAGCAAACCAGATGGAATAGTAATAACTTCACCGAACTATCCGCACGAGTATTATAAAAACATTGACTGCACATGGATAATTACCACAAACATGCTTGTGGGAAGAATTCGACTTGTGTTTCATAGTTTTGACATTGAGTGGTTCGGGGACAGTGTAAGAGTTGGCAGCGGAACAACTCAAAGTGATGGACGGTCGTACTATGGCAATATTATTCCCGAAAATTACACTTCAGACGGAGGTCAAGTTTGGATCGTCTTTCAGTCTGATAACTACGGAAGAAACAAAGGTTTCGAATTGACTGCATTTGTACACGGTAAGCTGAACGAGCAAACAGGCTTAATCATTATTATTAATATTTTACTGTACTTGGAAAGTATGTTTGTCTGGCCTAAGGTTATTCTCAATGGACTATGAAATGAAAGGAACTTTTAACTGCTAGTACTGTATACCCTATTTAGCACAGTTGCACATCTGACACTTGCAACATACTATTGTCAATGTCATTCCGTCCTAGTGGCATTTAACAGGACAAATATCAGCAGTGATATCATGTGGTAAACAAACTGTGGTAAACAATTGCGCCGGTTCTTCAGTCTCAAAATGATTTGTTGGGGTGGATATCGATATCGCCACAGCAGATTCACAAGTGATACTTCGATTTTTACACATCACTCATTTTGATGACAAACATGTGGAGTCAGTAGAAGACACAATCTTGTGAGCTCAACTTTGTGAAAAATGATATGACTTGCGACCAAAATTGCTTATTTTACACATAACCAGGAGACCTACATTACATTTTGCAACGGTATATTTTTGAATATAGCCAATACACTAATTAACATTCGCTAGCAGCTTAACTTCAACCACATCAAAAATCGACTCGGAGGCGAGTCAGGCTGTTTAGCGGCATTTCTAGCTACGCCACTCGACAGGTTTTCTAGGAAACAGAAGGCAGCATCGGTCAGGGCCGGATTTCGCACAGTAGCTATGGAAACTGTGGTTGTTTCGTTGAAAACGTAATTGGACTGCCTACTTCTGTCTTGGGCCTTCGTAACATGAAGTCTAGTAAGCCACGTGGCTATAACGTCTTCGCCGTCAATATCTACAGAAAGTGTTGACCGTTATTGGACGAACTTATTGTGAATTCTGTCAACAATACACATCATAATGGGCACTTGTCAAGTTTCCAACAGAAAGCAATTTTGACTCTGTTGTATGAAGAGAATGAAGTAGAACTCGTAAAGAATTGGCGTCCCATTTCACTTCTATGCGTAGATTATAAATTTTTTGACACATGATTTGTCAAAGAGAGTGTCAAAATTTATCTCAAATGTCGGTCACACAGATCAAGTTGGATACATTAGAGAAAGACATGTTGGAGAGGTAGTAAGACTAATACAAGACGTGTACCACTATACTGATAAGTTCAACATTCCAGGTACCGTTTTTTATAGACTTTGAAAAAGTTGTGCATTGTGTATAACGAGCAGTCTAGATCTGTGATAAAAGTAATTGACATTATGTATAATCTTGAAAAAGTTGCAGGGATAAAAATGAATATAGAAAAAACAGAAGCAGTATGGCTTGGAAGTAAAAAACAAATAGGGAAATTTCAGGTGGAAAGTGGACTAATGAACCAGTTAAGGCTCTTGGTGTATGGTTCGGGTACGATGAAAAGAAATGTGAAAGTTAAATTGGGAGTCAAAAATTGTAAAATTTGAAATACTTTAAATTCATGGGAAAGAGAGATTTAACCTTCTATGGTAGAGTTCTCATTGTAAACTCACTGGGTTTATCGAAGCTGATATATCTAGCATCAATGATTATATTGTGCAAAGAGTGGATAAATTAATTTATAGCTTTGTTACAAAAGGGATCGGAAGATTAAAAAGGAAAGTGATGGCCTCCCCAATTATTTCCGGAATCTGTAATATGCCAATTTTCAGTTTGAAATCCCTCCATTTCATGTGGATTCCCCTTTACTAAACTGCGTAGAAGCGTGCTGGAAAAATTTTCCTGAGTATCTTTTTAAGCCTTTTGCACAACATTCTGTTTTAAGAGATGTGATTTGAAGTAAGATTATGCAAAATATTTTTGATTTCAAACTGTCAAAGTTTTATCAAAGTGTGTTGAATTCATGGAATGGTATTAAGCCTCATTATGAAAATCAAAGCCTTACACGTAATATTATGTGTAACATTCAATATAGTCTTTTTGTTACATGTCGACATAGCCTAGAATACATATTTTGAATGAAGAGAAAAAACTTCTTAAGGATTTAAAAACTAAGTATATTTATAAAGCATTGCTAGCTGATTTCATGCAGCCAGCTTGTATTTTAACTTATGCAAAATGAGTTACGACATACTTTTTATTGGAGTAATGTTTCGGAATTGGCTCACAGAATGAAAGAGGAGAATAAATTAAGAGGCTTTCACTGGAAATTTTTACACAAGACCTGTATTAACAATTTAAAACTGTACATGCCAGGAACTGCCAAGAGGATTTGACCGGCTAAGAAGGGCTTGAGAACGCGATTTCTGCGTAGTGAAGATTCATTACGTATTCATGGTAATCCCTGGCCAGCTGTCAATATCTTTGGGGGCTTTTGTCTTAGGCCTGCTTTGCATATGACGTCGTTGGACACGACCTGCCAATCACCTAGGTAGTCAATTAAACTATTAATTGACTGTTTACCGACCCAATTAACACTATCCAGCAGTATCAGTCATATTTTAATCGCGTGGCCCGGGTGGGCACAACGTAGGAACGCGTGTATTTCTATGTGTACGTTTCACTTGTGGTGTTGTTTGTACCATCGTGCGTTTGAAGTCCTCGTTTCACCTACAGTATTACCTTCAAGGTGACAGGCTTACTGTTCAGTATCATGGCACTGAGTTCTTACCCACGGTGAAGACCACCTGTTTTACCTACTTATTACTGTCCGTTGCTGCCCGTCCTGAATGTAGCCTATCTATAGCTACAGTAATTAGTCAATATATAATACCCGGCGCCTTATACTTTTTATATAAACTTATAAAATCATAGTCCGAGCCAGCAAAATTGTTGACTTTCGATCCGATATACAGGCTGATCGTTGAATCGCACTGGCGCATCCATGTTTACTTGCCCCATTAGCTTACTACTCTGCAAAGGGTGGGTAGATGGAATTCCTGGGCCAAAAATGAACACCGGGGCGAAACTTTTTGTGAATCCATGTGAAAACATAAATCATTTATCAGTTTTGATATATACTCCTAAATTGTAAGTTTGATCAAAATCGAGACCACATTCGAGGGCTATGCAGACTGTCCATGTACGCACACACAGGCAACCACCGGTTAATATCAGCGTCAGCGGCATAACTATCTGGTCGTTGTGGACTATGATTTTATAAGTTAAGATATCGACTTATTACTGTATTGAAAAGGCCAATTTCGTGACGGGCAGTGCTAGAAGAATGACGGGCAGGGACGGGCAGTAATTAGTAGGACCGTTTCTTTGAATACTGTTCGATATTAAGTGACGGTCAAACTTTTGGGTGGTGCGCGTGACCGGCGGCACTGACACAAAATGGGTTGACAAGCAGATAATTTAGGTTTTCGTTCAGTATTGTTACCATTTGTCCATTGTGGTATCACTACCATAAATAGGTGATAATGGTCAACACAGCCGGTATTTCATAGTACCCTAATAAAATACGGATATACAGCCACACTTCACTAATGCCAACAATAATAAAAAACACGAATATACATAGCGATTCATGTGCCATCCTCTGTGGTTGTTTTCTCAAATTAACTTGGAAAATTTAGTCAGGGTTTTTACATCATCACGGTTTTAATACAAACACGACGTCATCGCACTGTTTTGGCATGCGTATACGCCAGTCACCTAGGCGACGGTAATCGCACCACTTATCACCATCGGGAAGGTACTCCTCCCCCTATAGCACTGGTGATCCCGCCCTCAAGGCACTGCGTCATTCGACCAAGCATTGTTATTGTAATTTCCTGCATAAAATTAACAGCTGAGTTAGCCGGTCAAATCCTCTTGGCAGTTCCTGTCATGTAAATAGAACAAGTGCCAAAATTCCTTTTGTGAGTATTGTAATGTTATGGACACTGTCAAACATTGGTATTTTGATTGCATTGTTGCCAGAAAAGATTGGAAAGTGGCAGAGCAGATTGTCAATGCTTTGTATCAACAACATATTTTTCTTTCTAGGGGAAACTATCATCAAAGGGTGTATATACCGTAATAGATGCCGATAAGAGAATTACTTTAATTGTTTTGATTGCAAAATAGTCAATTCACATAAGTCGGTGTTTAAGTCTTTGTGATGCAAATATTGAAATTTATATGGACAAGAACTGAGAATGCGTAATATTCTTTTCTAATGGCTGATTTTCCTTTGTTTATGTAAAGTTCTTTGCTTTTTCTCTTCAAGTGTAAATTTGAATAAAGAATCTTAATTATAAAAGAAAAAAATCCATCGTGTTGCCTGCATAGACTCTTAAACGGACTATTCCAGTGCATTTTACCGCAATTAAGAAAACAAATGGAAGCAATTTACTTATTCTGGTGGATAATTAGTACACAGACAATATTGTCAGTTTGAAGTCAATTTTACTCTAGCTGAATTCTTGCTAAAACCACGGTCCCTCTTTTTGAGGGACCTTACTGAAACAGAGCTGACGTGAACAGGAACGAAGTAGCGCAAAATACAACAGATTGTAAACATCAACTTTATCACAGATTAATTGGATACTCGTCTGGGCTAGCGAGTCCGCCTGCTGGTACCTTCAATGCACAGACCTACGCAACCTGAGAGAGGAAGTCAGTGTTGTTTGTTCAGCTAATAACTTTATTTAAGTAATTGATGCAATGGCGTATAAAACGAAACTTTGTTGTAGATTGACTCTCACTATTACAGAAATTTTCGAGAAATTTGCGAGAAATGGACACTTTCTTGCTTTATTGCAAGGAGTAAGCGAGAATACATACTTTCTCGCAATCAATATGCGATCACTGTGCTTTCTCGCTCTGCATCTGCGAGAAATTGAATTCTCGCAATCAATCAGCGAGAACTATGTTTCTCGTTCCCATCTGTGAGAAATTGTGAAATTTTTGTGAAATGCTTAAACAGAAGAACACAATTTCTCGCAGATGCAGATCGAGAAAACGAATTTCTCGCTGTTAGATTGCGAGAATTCAGTTTCTCGCAGATGCTGATGGAGAAAACACAGTTCTCGCCAGCTGATTACGAGAAAATTATATTCTCGCCCATTGATTGCGAGAAAGTATGTATTCTCGCTTACTTCTCGCAAAAATGCGAGAAAGTGTCCATTTCTCGCAAATTTCTGTATTGGTGTGCTTTTTGTAGCCTAGATATTACTCATTGGCGACAGTGTGACTATAATAAAAACTGATCAGTACATAGGCCTACAATACCGCCACCTTTACCAACGAGGTAAAGGTTTTTGTCAAGTTGTCAAAACATCTGGCTGACATTTGCGGAAAAACATCGTGAACAATAGATCAAGTGGGCTTATCATAATCCCAAACAGGCCCGTTTCTGCGTTGGGAAAAGTCGGATTGTTTCAATGAATATATTCAGTATAGTAGTACTAGTAAGTTTTTTCTGGATCTCCGTAATTGACAGCGTATTCATTGAATCAAACAAATCAACATAAATAGTGTAATATATGTAGGTGAAACAAAATACGGCTAGATTTAGCTGATTATACGATTTTCGCAGTAATCACAAAATTATAATTCAATCACAGTGGAAATGTGTGAAGACCATGAATACAAATGCATCAATGGTGAATGCGTAGAACATGCCATATTGTGCGAAGAAATCGAAGATAACACCTCTGAATTATCGAGCGGTAAGTGTGAAAATAATGAACACAATTATTTGTTCCCTTGTCACCTTAGCCAAGATCAAGAAACAACACCGTACTCCATTACAAGTACTAAAAGTATTAATATTTTGTTTCCTAAGTTAATCTTGTACGCTACAGACATTAGTAGGTGATATGAATAGACACAAACATCAAGTAGTTACACAGACAAGGGAAATATTACATAGCGTGGTTTAACCTCTATTTGTAAAAGTATTGAAGCCATCGTCAGCAACATTTTTCTCCGACCTCCCACTTTATAAATCTGAACTTATCAACATGTTAAATTGAAAAACAGTTTTAAGTATTCTGCAAGGAAAATGTTGCCTATAACCAAGCGCACAATTGTTAAAAAAGGCATATATATCAATTGGCCGCTTTATTTATCAGGGTAAGTCTCAATGTCCGTTGCATTGCAACGTAAATGCGAAGCGAGAGGGGCAAATCAGAGGGCAAAATTCCGAAATACTCAATCAAACTGAGTTAATATACGCCTCCCTAAAAATGTCACAGATTTTAAGCTTGGAGTTTAAAAAAAAATAAACCCCTGAAAACATTTTAGGTGTTGATGGGGGATTCAGACCCTCCCTTTTCTTCGCAATGCCTTTGGGCGTGGCAGCCCTGCTTGAAGAATCCTTTTAGACTTAGGTGATATTACACAAAATGATATAAAGCGAACATTAAACATCAAATAACACAATGTCAGTTGGTTAAGCTGAGTTCGACAGCACCCTGTGGTCGCAAGTGCATAGGGGAGTACTGCGGCATTCACAACTTCAAGGTCAAGTGGTGGTCATGCACGATGCTCTACTATTTCTGCGGGAAGGCGTTAACAAATAAGCTGTCCCTTTGCGGGAGGTGTGTGTAGAAAATATCTTTATGATGCTGGTTTATCAAGAGCAGAGGGCTTTGCAAGGAAACATTGCATCATGCCTGTGCAGTGAGATGGTATCACCAAATTTAATAATTTAACAAGTGCTCTAGAAACACTAAATTTTCGATACAGGAAATTATAATCTGAATTCCACTGAACACTGAATAATGGTTATATAAAAATTTTACTGTTTTGAATGCAAGTCATAGTCGGACATTTCAACTCCATGAAAATAATTTTGAAAGGCCAAATAAAGACCTGGGTCAAGGCTCCCGAAAGCTCAAATCTCTAGGCCCTTTCCCAGATACATGTAGTAGGTAAGTTGGGGAGACAGGGAGGCCTGGCCACAAGTGTCTTTAACTGAGGACAAAGGTGTCACTGTCTGCGACATTTGTCAGCAGCCGGCGAGAATGTCCCAGATCAACACACTACTGATCAAGGAGGATGGGAAATTCCACTACACCTGGATGAAGGACCTTCATCAGCTCTTAAACAGGCGATCAATGAATGCACATCGCAAACACTTATGTATACACCGCCTCCACGGTGACATCAGGCTTAATCTGTTGGAGGCCAATGAGCCTGAGTGCTAGGTGATTGAGAAGGCGGCCGTGAGAGTCGAGATGCCAGAAGAGGACAAAAACAAGCTCGCCTTCCAGAACCACTATAAGCAGCTCCCCACCTCCTTTGTGATATATGCCAACTTCAGGGCCCTGATTACTACAGTGGAGGTAGTGGAGCAGATTTTTTGAAACACAACTGTGAGCCGTATGTGCATGCAAATACGCATCCAATATGGCGGCGTCTCATTAAACAAGTGCGATTATATTACGTCGCCACAGATACGACATCAATGATCAAAGATTTGATGCAGTAATATTTTTCTCTTTCATATGAAACGTCTACGAGTATTAAAACTTTCGTATCGGCAGTGAATTTTTTGACAGAACGTGGAATATAATTATGAATGGAGTGGTACTACCCTTGATTACACTCAACGCTGGTTTCACTGCATTTCAAACCCATACATTTACAGTGTTAAACTATCGAGCTGTGAACCATAAATTAGAATCTGTCTGCTGAAAAAATAGTTTGCGTCTTTGATACTCGTTCAAATAACAATCTAAAAAGACATTGGCGATGGTAAACATTGAAAATACATTTTCAAAATCGTATCATGTTATGTTCTCCGAGTAATTGGGAACATCACTGTTAAATCTTTACCAACAGAGCACAGACAAGGAATTCTAGTAACAGATAGGAATGGATGTGTATGCATTTCTGCCTATGAATAATTATGGCAAAAATACCAAGGAGTAAAGCATCATACCCTCCCTCCACCATCACTTGAACAAAGGTATTTCTTTTTTCAGATAGACATTCATGTGGACAACCAAGTTTCAGAAAAGGCATGTTTGCCTTTGTCAAATAGGAACTTCGTGTGCCTGTATTGACATGAAAACGTTTGAGCCACTTCCCTGATGTCTGTGTGTACATCAATAGTGAACCATGCAAGTATCAGAAATCCATACTCCAAGCTTGGTGTATGTACTATGCCTGTAAAAACAAGGGATTTGATGCCATTAGATCTAAAGCTGAAAGGGTGTGGAAAGAATATAAACAACTTGTATGCAATGTCAACTGTCGGGTCAATAGAAGCCACAGTCACACATCCTACCAAGCCCTACATAACTTTTTATCGTCAACACTAGTATGGCCTAGTGTGACGGACTGCAAGGAAATGTGTTGGCCATCAAAATATAGATCCCATTTCCTATGTGATCATGGTAAAGTTGACAGTTCACCAGTTGTAAATCCCATTTCAAAAATACCAGTGAGATACCTTCCAACCCCACATCCATTGTGTGCAGAAACTCCTCCTCCATATATGTCAAGCTTACCACCTTCATATGAAGACACAATGAAAGAACCACTTCAACCAGCCCCGAGGAAATCAAATAGGCAAATGCCTTCTAGTATGTTGTCAATAATTGAACAGCAGGAGACTGAAGTAAGCCAGTGGCGGAAAAGATACTTTAACATTACCGAAGAGTATTAATGTACGTACTAAAGATGCATTGACAGAAAAAATGAATGCACGAGAGAAAGTAAAGGAAAAAAATGCAATGAAAGAATTGCAAGAAAATACTTTGAGGCGGATGGAGGAGAGTGTAGCAAAAGCAGACTTGCATATATAAGCAGCAATACTTGAAGGTCAACAAGAAGTAATTCATGAAAAAAATACGGCCAGTTTTCAATCGGATTCGAACCCACAACATACGGCATCAGTCGCCAAGCTAAGAGGCCACAGACAGAACCGCTCGGCTAAATTTCCACTCCCAAAAAGAGTGGTTCAATAGCCGGCTAAGTTGTTACATTGTTCTGACTGAGACCGCTCAACACGTTGTAGAGTTCGTGAAGCACTAACGCACGCATGCTCACTATCATACATCGCACATACACACTTTATCGAAGCGAAGAAACGAATTTCATTGCTTTAACTGGGCGAACGATAACCTCGGGGACAATTCTGTCCACCAGCAGTGTTACCAACCCAGGGTAGAAAATACGGCTAGTTTTCAATCGGATTCGAACCCAAAACATACGGCATCAGTCGCCTAGCTGAGAGGCCATAGACAGAACCGCTCGGCTAAATCTCCACTCCCAAAAAAGAGTGGTTCAATAGCCGGCTAAGTTGTTACATTTTTCTGACTGAGACCGCTTAACACGTTGTAGAGTTCGTGAAGCACTCACGTACGCATGCTCACTATCATACATCGCACATACACACTTTATCGAGGCGAAGAAACGAATTTCATCGCTTTAACTGGGCGAACGATAACCTCGGGGACAATTCTGTCCACCAGCAGTGTTACCAACCCAGGGTAGAAAATACGGCTAGTTTTCAATCGGATTCGAACCCACAACATACGGCATCAGTCGCCTAGCTGAGAGGCCATAGACAGAACCGCTCGGCTAAATCTCCACTCCAAAAAAGAGTGGTTCAATAGCCGGCTAAGTTGTTACATTTTTCTGACTGAGACTGCTCAACACGTTGTAGAGTTTGTGAAGCACTCACGCACGCATGCTCACTATCATACATCGCACATACACACTTTATTTAAGCGTAGAAACGAATTTCATTGCTTTAACTGGGCGAACGATAACCTCAGCGACAATTCTGTCCACCAGCAGTGTTACCAACCCAGGGTAGAAAATACGGCCAGTTTTCAATCGGATTTGAACCCACAACATACAGCATCAGTCGCCTAGCTGAGAGGCCACAGACAGAACCGCTCGGCTAAATCTCCACTCCCAAAAAAGAGCGGATCAATAGCGGCTAAGTTGTTACATTTTTCTGACTGAGACTGCTCAACACGTTGTAGAGTTCGTGAAGCACTCACGCACGCATGCTCACTATCATACATCGCACATACACACTTTATCGAAGCTTAGAAACGAATTTCATTGCTTTAACTGGGGGGACGATAACCTCGGGACAATTCTGTCCACCAGCAGTGTTACCAACCCAGGGTAGAAAATACGGCCAGTTTTCAATCGGATTCGAACCCACAACATACGGCATCAGTCGCCTAGCTAAGAGGCCACAGACAGAACCGCTCGGCTAAATCTCCACTCCCAAAAAAGAGTGGTTCAATGAAAAAAAGAAAGGCAGAAGCTATTTTGAGCGATTTAAATAGGCAAACAAAGCAAATAATATAACATTTTTAGACGATATTTCAAGATGGAAAACAAACCACTAGTGAAAAGAGTATCCAGAAAGAGAGTGAATTCGAAGGGACTGTGCAAACACTGAAAACAGCTGTGCAGTTTGAACAGGAAAATGTTTCCAGATGGAATATGGCAGCAGAATATATGATTGATGTAGCTAATGAAAAAGAAATACAAGTGAAGAATTTTGAAAAAAGAAGAAGATAGAAGTGGTGCAGAAAAGGAGACGTTCATTAGAGCTGAAAGTGCAGCGAAGACATAAGAACATTGTGAGTTTAAAGGCGAAACTTAAATCAGCTGAAGAAAATATTGAAAAGATATTGAGGTGAAGGACAAAGACAACAATGAGGAAGTGCTGAAGAAACATATCAATCAGTTGATGATACTTGGAACAAAGACAAAAGTGGCCTGTACAAGACTGAAATTCGTAAGGTCTACTACCACCTCCTTACATCGGGAGTGTCTGGTAATTTCATTGAGCCTGTTATAAGAACAATGTTTGAGAACATGAGTCAAATAGACATGAAGACATCTCTGCTACCAAAATGTAGTACTGCACGGCCAATGAAAGTTAAAGCCGGGTGTTTGGCTACAGTGAAGAGCCTTGTCGAATAGAGACGTTGGCAAGGCAAATGTGTTGTGCACCGAAATGACAAAAGTCTAAAGTCACAGCTTCATTGGTTGGCACACAAAATAGTCTTGTCACCAAATGAGGAGGAGATGTCAACTGGACAACAGACTATATTTTCTCTGGTTTGACCCTGGTGGCATTGGGAAGAGTAGAAGACGCCTTAGACAACCTCAGGGAGCATTGGTCAGCTTATCTCGTGTGGCCAAAGAATATGGAATCACAAATCCAGATGAAATATATGATGTTCCAACATATCAACAAAGATGTCGGATAGAGCTAGTACTGAGATGAAACTGACCAAAGTACTTATTATTGACACCAAAAGAAAAAGTTTCAAAAACTGGAATGAACTGTCAGAGGTTTAAAAGATGAAGAAATCACATGTATATGCTTTCATTTCTGCAGTCCACAAATTACACAACACAGCAGATTTGAAGCTATGACAAATACTACAGTAAATTACTTATTGACAGAAATAATGAGAACACATGACAATAGAGCCAGAAGATATCTGAGTGGGGGAAAGCGGCACATATATGAGTGTGACAAACTTTTCTGTATGGAATCTAAGAAGGAATATGCAATAGGCAAGGATTTCAAATCATTTTGCCTGGCAAGTGATGATGACTCAGCTGCTGATTTGTTCCTGCCAATAGTTGGATCTAGCTACCTAGTTTATTTTCACAACACAATACCCACTTACTGTGGAGCTGACTTGTCAGAATGTTTCTTATGGATGTGCGAGATGTTAAGGGTGCTTGAACAAACTGGAAAGTAGTGTTTATGAAGGATATCTTGATAGTAAAATCCTTGCAGAGGAACGCTTATACAGAATTTTACACTATGAGGTGTTGTTGCCACTCTTAACAAAACGTAAGGAGCAAAGAGTCCACTTGAAAAGAATAAACACTATGTGTATGCAATACAGAAACTAAGTCTTTGGTCAGCGAATGCTGATGACCTATTCAGCGGAACAGAGACTTTATATTAAGAGTCTGTTAACCCCAAGCTCAACAGCTACATCATGAAAGTAAGGGAGAGTCACAAAAGTGGTGCTCTTGTGAACGATCTCCGTAAAGTGTGCTTCAAGGCTTGTATGGAGGAATTACAGCAACATACAAAAGAACACCTTCCCGATGGTGAATTCTGGGAGCCAAGTGATGCCCAAGTAGCTGCTGCTCAGCGTGTCACAGGTGCCACTAACGACGAATGTGAAAGTGACTTTGGTCAACTGTCTCAGCAATACCATATTGCACCATCAAGCAATCCTCTCACTCTATCCACTATCTATGCAAAATGTGACCACGTGTCAACTTTGCTTTTAAGTCAAGCAGCGGATGTGCAAAACCAAACATATCAGTTTGTGTTAAGGAAATGAAGTATCTTCAAAGAAAGTTGGAACAAATGATTGTCAACTGAAAAAAATACATGATGAAAAAGGAAAAGAAGTGTTTAATTCTGCAAAACGACAGAGAATTACTGAAATTTTGGCAAGGAAGGTGGCAATTAGAAGCACTAATATCCGGAAACCGAGAGCTGGAAAGCTCGTTACAAAAACATGCAGAATAGACAAACTAAGCAACAAAGAAACGATTGAACAAATACAGCTGTGGATGACAATTAAAGATATGCACTGCAATTAAAATTTTACTGCTCTGACCGGCAGAAGCAAGATACAAGACAAAAGGTCAATCTTGTGCAAGCTTACTGCTGACAACAGAGAGATATCATGCAATTTGCAACCGACTATAAGTAAGGGAAACACTGGAAGCCATGGATGTATCGTTTTCCTCTGATGACGACATGGACACACAGCTTGTAATGCATGTACCCCTTGCATCCCTCTGTCAGACAAGTGACAATAACAATGGAACCAGTGTCTGTGATAATGATGTTGATGATGATGTCGATGCTGATGATGACGCTGATGATGAAATGCATGTACCCCTTAACTCACTGTGTAGGGTAAAACCAATTGCATCAGAAAAAAAACTCATAAAGATGTCGATATTGTTGTTTACGATGATGATGATGACACTGATGATGATATGCATGTACTGCTTGAAATACTGCGTAAGGTCAATGCAAACTTTTCTGACAAAAACACTCATGACGATGATGATCGATGTTGTTGATAATGATGACAATGACAGTGTAGCCCTATCTAGACTGTTTTAAACAGCTGTACTGAATATTTTTCTTCAGAGGATTAGTTTTGTCACATTTAACTCTTGCTGAGTAGCAATGAACTGATCAACACATGTATATGTGTAATAGACCATATGACCTTTTTCTAGTTTGAGTGAAGTCTTGACTTTCCTGTCCTGCAACTGTACCTCCTCATGGTTTTTTCCCACTATTTTGTTTTAATGTCAACTCAGGATGATATCAATTACTTATTATATTTCATAATTCGAGGGGAAAAGGCTTTTTATCAAAATATGTTTCTTTCAGTATTGGTTTCCTATGATTTACAGGGGAATCTTCAGACTTTGTCTTCAGACTTTGATTTTCAGTGCAATTCTATGAGAAGTCTCTGAACCATGTAATACTATATGCAATCTCACAGGATGATAAAAATAATTCATTTGCATATATTTGCATAATATTTAAGCACACTGCTTTCATTAAAATTGTTTTTTTAGCATTTACTTACCTTGAATAAAATACAGAGACCAGTGGATTTAAATTTGAACATTTTCAGTGCAATCCTGTGAGAAGTCTCTTAACCATGTAATCCTATGGACAATCTCAAAGGATGATATAAATAAATCATTTGCATATATTTGCATTACGTGTGAGGAAACTCCTTTTCATTAAAATCTGTTTTACAGCATTTTTTTTGCCTTGGGTAACATACAAGAGACCTATGAATTTCCAATTTTGAACAGGCTTTCAATTTTCAATGCAATCCTATGAGAAGTCTCTTAACTATGTTCTCCTATGGAAACGCAGCCATAGAGTAATTTGTATACATTTGCATTTTTGAGGGGGCTGGAGGGCCAAAAATAAGTGTTTTTGGTTTACTTCTTATGAATCGTATGAACAGTGATATAAAATCCCTTAAAAATCACGCAAATTGCTCCCAAAATTGTCCTATTTGAATTTGAAATTGCAAAAATTGCTGTGTTTGAGCTCAAATTTTATCCTTACATGTGTCTTTTTGCCAATTTGAGTAATATTTCATGTCAATAAGGGAAATTCATCTAGAAAACCTAAAATCTATACTTTGTCCGTTATCAAAAGTGATGATGTTGTGGCAATAAATTTTGCACTTACTCAGTTTTGTGAATTCACTAAAATATAGCAAAATTATAGTTTTCCATGATTTTTTACCTCAACTTGTAGCCGGCAGAAGCATAGTAGAGTCATGGAATTTTATTAGAACTTACAAAAATGCAGTTAAAAGGCAAAATACCCCTAGGATATTCCAGCTGTAGTGCAACAAAAGTGTCATTTCCACAAGAATGATTGGCCTCCATAACAAAGGCACAGATGTGCTGCATTCCATGGGCATCATATCTATGGGCAGTACTTGAACAAGGTCTCCATGTCCCACTTGGACAGAAAGTGTTTGATCGCCGAGGGTGGAGAAGATAACTTTGCCCATGGTCATGCAATAGCTATCCAAGCAGCTGCCAAAAAGTGACCCGACCAATGAGACCCATCAAAAATTAAGGGTGCAACTAAAACGCAGCACTGTTCCTACAGCGACAAATATATTTCTTTTTAAAAGGGGACATGGTAGAGCTATAGCTACCTTCGACAGGAAGGCTCTTGCAACTCGGTTATCTGGCTGTAGACATCACAGTAGATGTGGAGGATCGCCTTGCTGCTGGGGATGTGGTCTAGGAGAATCGAGACCTTGTGGATGTCAGTATCCTCGATGAAGACAGACTTTTTGTCCCCATGGCCTGTCCGGTTGACCTCTGTCGGCACATAACTGAGGGTCGCTATCTTCGTGCCAAGTCAGCAGCAAGTGACCTGAAGACAGCCTTGAGAAATACTGCAAGTACAGTGGCACGTCAGAATCAAGTGGCCTGAGGATGCATTTTTAAATATGGCAAGTCACTGTGAATGTCTTTAAAAAAACAAACCAGCCACTGGCAAGTTACTTGCCAAAGTCAAAGGAAAAACGCGATGAGGTTCCTGACAAGACCAATTGCGACGTAGATTCATTTCCGTTTTTCTGTCCAGCGATTGGCGAGTAGAATACATAAAACTTGGGTTCATATATCTGCCGTAAGAGGGGTCGCATCCCCAATATCTTTTAAAATAGTTGAAAATCCTCATTTATAGAAGTCAGCTCTCTCCTCCTCTTGTTCTTGACTCTGTGTCAGTCTTTTCAGGCTTTAGTCTGCTGCATCTGCATTTGTACACCTTATTTCATTTGATTTTCTTCAACTATTGTGTTCTTTTCTCTCTGCTTCAAAGGTTTTGCCTTGACGAGACAATTTCTGGGCAAGCATGTTGCCTCTGCTGAAGGCGGTCGCATTGAGAATTGCCCCATCTGAACAGAAGCTGCCAGGCTTTGCACTCTAAGAATCAGTTTTTTTTCTGCTCAAGCAAGTCTCTCATCGAAACAGCCACCTTCACAGCTTCCCCACGCTTGAAGACTCTGTGAAGGTGGGTTTGCCAGGGTCGCTGATCTTTGTCTTTAGTGTTTTTTCCACGCCCATTTAGTACACAACGGTCATGCCTGCCAGCAAACCCCATCGTGAAAAGTGGTGACGAGTGTCTTGGTGCCCATGTCACTATTGATATTTTGATATAACAATAGAAGGCAGATTTCCCCTCTGCCGCACAGGCATATCAAGAGGGCACAAATTATACCATTTCATAAAGATAATTTTACAAAGTAGGAGGAGGAGTTGGAGGGTCGTTCAGTTCCTTTGAAAGCCACACCATGCTGTCAATTAGCGGCAATCAGCCCATGCCCTTACAAGCCAAAGAAACGAGGTTTTTGATGACGTTCTCGCTCTCATGAGAGCTGAGCACTGTCTCATAGATGGTTTAGTGTTTGTTTACAAGCTCTGGTTTTGTCTCGATAGCGTCCATAGTGAAGGACTTGCCAATTGAATCATTGCTGTACTGCATACACAGCAGTACTGCATTTCCCTTTCTACAGGGTCGTCCTATTAGCTTCCAGATTTGGGGGCTTCTTAGTATCTTGCTTACTTCAACAAGCCCTGCATGTTTTCAATCAACGCTTCTACACTTTACAAAATGTTACCATGCAGTGGATGTTTTTGACATAAAGAAGCCTTGGTTCCAGCAGGGCGTTTGCCAAGATGAAGTCCATCTTCATAGCTTGTACAGAATTTTTCATACACATAGGTGAACATGGAATCCTCTGCAAAAGCATGCAGCTCTTTAAGCCAGGATCAGAATCGCCTCCTTTTGATAGTTTGGCTTTAAAGAACATGGACCGATAGCACCGTGTGCCCAAAGGCCACCTAGTTTGTTTCATAATAGTGTGTCAACTTTTTGCCGCACATTTACGAAGAGTACATGTACACAGAGTCAATTTCTCCTTTCAGTATCATGTTAAAAAAATTGTCGAATTTCCTCACTGAACAGCTTAATATTTATGTAAGAATTGTAGATCGTATTTCTTTATTTGTCTCCCTTTCCATTAAATTTCGGAAATAATTTCATGAGCCCACTCTGAAAATACTGGTGTGATAGTATTCTTTTCTAAAATAGGCAAAAACACAACCAAAAAGGCAAACTACCGTAAAGTTGTAATTTTATAAAATAAGAGGGAAACTCTAAAAATAAAAAGATAGAGTTTTTGTTAACCTTCATGAGATGTATAATCTCGAATATTATAAAAAATACAGCGTAATGAAAAAGTAAATGAAATGTTTTTCAGGTGTATATTTCATTCATGATGTGGCGAATAAGATTGATCTCCCTACACACAGACGGGCAGACCGACTGACATCGCTACGACAGTAGCTTAGGTGTATGAATACATAAGATAATAAATAAATAAAGTGATAAAATGTTCGCTGTTTTCACTAATGACAAGCTGAAAGTGCTATCAGGTAGGAAATATGCTTCACGGAATACAAAACACTCAGGCATAATTTCATCCTTCAGTGTAATATCTCACGCTCGCTTTTAATTTCTCATTCAAGTGAGTTTGCAGACTGGAAAGATCAGAAGGGCAACCTTCGTCATGTCCACTAGTCCTACTAAGGCTGCTGGTGCAAGACAAGAATAAGGAGAATAATACTTGCTAATGCTCCGTCACCCATGGATATGCCATTCTTGAGCTGGCACATGAACTTGTTACTCTTACTGTCTGTCCTCCAAGCATGCAATGAGCCTGCATGCATTTTAGGCAAATAATGGAACGGCCCTCTCAGAACCACTGCGTCGGCCAATACTCCCATCCTTCACTCCAATGCTTCATGTTCAGTGTCTCTGCTGCAGGGTTGCAGCCCACAACTCCTGGCCTGCGAGTGTAGAGGCATAAGCAGGCAGTGCAAGACAGAGGCTTTCCCTGGGGCTGAGCTTATCACGATCGAGCCTGTGTATTATATTTTACCCTTAAAAACAGACGCCCCTTCACCCACCAAATTAAATTGCACCATGGAACTGCCTAACAAGCCAAGAGCTAAAAGCATGTCCAACAAGGTACTGAAATTGAGAGCAATGGTGCATCAATAAATTGAACTTTGCTCTTTTTGTGCTTGTCTGCCTTTATTTGGGTAATAAACTTATCGAGAATAAGTATCAGCCACTGCCTTTACCGCCGCCGCTCGAAAAATATTAGCTTCATTAGGATTTATGAAGACACTGGACATAACGAGCGAGCCTGCCTGATGGTACCTTCAATGCACAGACTTATGGAGCCCGACACAGGAAGTCAGCACATTGTTCTGTACTTTGCTTGGCTAATAGGGAGGTTAAGATTGCATTTATGTGACGCCTGCAGCACCTGTGCCGTTGCCTGCCTGTTTACTGCAGGAGGTCATTTTGCTTTGTTCAATGCAACTATGTATCCTTTTTATTACCTAAAATATCTCAAAATCAGACGGCGATCGATAAAACCAAGAGCAACAATACAAAACAAAATGAATGTCAGTTTTGAACATCAAGTCTATGGCGAAGTGAGCATAAAATCGCTCTCGGAAAAGGTGTATGAAAAAGTGGCTGTTTCATGTACAAAACGGCAAGAAAACATCAGGTAAGAGCTAGCAAAAAGTGATGACGTGTCCGTTCACGTTCCATTCCCATATGAAATCTTAACCTCTCTAAAAGGTGTTTGAAGCAATTATTGCAATGGCATATAAAACGAAACTTTGTAGTAGTTTGACTGCTGATTTGTAGCCTAGAAATTATTCATTGGCGATAGGGCGACTAATAATAGAAGCTGATCATTACTTTGACAATCATACAGCCACTTTGACAAATGAGGTACGCGTTTTTGTCAAGGTGTCAAAACATCTGGCTAACATTTACGGAAAAACATCGTGAACAATAGAATAAGCGGATATGTTGTAATCCCTTACTGGCCCGTTTCTTTGGAATGCTGCGGAATATTAGTGTTTTGTGCATCTCCATAATTGACAGCATATTCATTGAATCGAACAAGTCCACATAAATAGTGTGATATATGTCGGTGAAACCAAACATCGTATCAAATTTAGCTGATTATGCATCAGTCGTAGTAACCACAAAACTTTATTTCAATCACAGTGGAAATGTGTGAAGACCATGAATACAAATGCATCAATGGTGAATGTGTAGAATATGCCATATTATGCGAAGAAAGCGAATATTCCACTATGAATCATCGAACGGTAAGTGTGAAAATAATGAACACAATCATTTTGTTTCCTTGTCATTGTAGCCAAAATTAACATACAAAAACGTATACCACAAGTACTAAGTATTGATATTTGTTTCTTACGTTTATCTTGCACACTACAGATTTAAACCCCGGGTCAAAAAGGCCCTGGATCGAGATTAACTATGGTGTTAAGAAGATTATGGCGTGTTTCTGTCTTTTGTTCTGCTTTGAAATTTCAATCATTATATAAATATGTTGCTAGATTGTTGGATTAAGTTGACACTGGGCTGTTAGAAGGTGACATAACTGGTGTTTCATGACAACTTTTTTTTTTCCCCACACAGACTTAGACGGGGTGGCTGTGACCAATTTGGCTGAAATTGGTCATAGCCACCCCGTCTATTAAAATTCATGAGTTTACTTTTCTTGTGTACGTACATACTTATATCAGATGGAAATCTGAGGATTTGCGATTACATCAGGTTGACAACCCCCCACACGAGAGCAATGAATTAAAATTACTCTTACAAAGCATGCGGACAAATTTGTTGGTTCCACACATGTCACTTACTCTTTACAAAGCATGAAAATTAGTTGGTTCCACACATGTCACTACAAATACAACACTAACGTTCATTGGAAAGGGACAATTTGAAGCCGCCTATTAAAGCTCGTGCCCGTGTGCAGTGATATGTTCGTCGGTAACGCTGTGAATGAAACATGCACACAGCGGCCCACACAAAATCGTAAGCTTACTATCGTGGTATTTGTACGTGCGTGGTGCGTCCGTGATCGTATTTGAGTGCATAAGTTACCGCAGGCTACCACTACCAGTAACTCACGGTTACTGGAAAAGTCGAGGGTAGCCTAAACTGAATTTTCCTGTAAACGTCTAAATGTTTCTTAAAGTACATCACAGCAACTGAACTGCGAGTCTCCTCTTTGAAAATACATTCGCATTTACTCAATAAAATATATAGGTGAGTGACAAGGTTTTGAGAGGGTGTGCAACGTGCAACGTAGAAGAAGCTGCCCCAAGGCACCGTGTGTCCGCGGAAGCGGCCGGGGTGGTCCGGAAGAGAATAGGCCTATCTGCCCTGTACTGGCCGTTAGGCCGGAAACGAAAACATAAAAAACTGCTTGAGATTCAATGTTTCTAGTGTTTTTTGACAGTAAATAAGGAGAGAAAACCACACTTATGATTGATATTATTCGATGTCATTTTCTTTTTGTCATGTTAGTAAATTTGGCTATATGACTAGAAATAAAGTGTAAAAAATGTGAAAGAGGCTCCCCACCTAACTATCCAAAATGTTTTTGTGTCGAGTTTGTGTTTGATTCGTTGCAAAAATGTGTTCCTACATTCTTATCCCATTGTTTGTGTTAATGAAATGTTTGTTTCGCTTCGGATATTTGTAGGGAAGTTTGGATTAGTGTGTACGGTAATGTTTTGTTTGTGTGGGGAAAGCTTATGGCGAGACGCAGCCGGACCTATGGTGTTACAATGTTGATAGAGTGGCCCTTTGACGCTTGCGTTTCGAAACCCGAGTGTGGTTTCTCGTCAGTCGCAGTGTAGATTCTTTCCTTAGTTTGTGTTTGTGAAAATTTATTTTAATGCATTTTAGTGGTCTTGCTCTTCGAGTAGCGAGGCAAGTATATTAATTTTTGGATCTCGTTGTGAATCCGTTTGGTGGTTCGGTTTGTTTGTTCTATGTTTCTTTACTTCTGTAAATTTTGTTTTTGACTAGCGTATCTTTTAGATTTTTCGAAGGTTTGTAATTTTTTTTGGCAATAAGCACCACTGCGGGGTACGGATTTTTATGTTTTATGGATCAAGACACTTCTACATATCATGGTCGATGTGTTTGTTGTCGTACATTTTGTTAAATTGTTCGTGTACTTTGTTTATTGTTTGTTTTGTGACGTCACTGTGTTGTTGAGTGTAATACTGAATGTTTCGTAATTGCCTTTCGCATTCGTGTACGTAATCTTTTGTGTTGACAATGACGATACCACTACCCTTGTCGAAGGGTTTTTATGGTAATTTGTCTATTGTTTGCAAGCTGGTTTATCGCGATTCTTTGTTTTCCAAGTCAACTATCCAAGCATTTTAAGAGGGGTGATCAAAAAGGCCAGAACAGCCAATTTTGACCAACCGGGTTCAAGAACCCGGGAAAGTTGTTAAAAGTGTGCGATAGATGTGTTTACGACATAAACATTACGAACAGTAGGATTAAGATAGGTATGAATAATCCAAACTGCTCACTTTCTGTGGGGGGAAAAGTTGGAATTAGTGAAACAACACACACACACATCCATGTGTGGGCAAGAGTGGGCAACTTGTTTAATGAAATACTCAGTGTTGGCAAAGTGAAGGACTTGCTGCCCTTCAAATACAAGTCTAAACAATAAAATTACAATGCTGTATGTAAAGTTACAAGGAAACAAGTTACCAAAACAGAGGGAAAGGGTGGGTGGGTCGTGAGGAAACGTGCGACATTGAAGAGATCGCTCAAAATGAGGCTGGCGATCGAGCATGCGCAAACGTCACAGCCGACGATAGCTAGTAAACTGTCCCGAGACTTCTAGTCTGGATGTACAAACACTAAATAACTTTAAAATAAATTCTAAAGAGACATTAGTGAAACAACACACACACACATCCATGTGTGGGCAAGAGTGGGCAACTTGTTTAATGAAATACTCAGTGTTGGCAAAGTGAAGGACTTGCTGCCCAAGACACCCAACACATGGAATATGTAAGAAACAAGTTGCTCTGGAGAAACTTGAGTAAATGAACTATCTAAAAATTACTTTAAAGTGAAAACCTTTACAACTAAGTAACAGAACAAACGCTATGCACCAACGTGTTGAAACAATACTATTTCAGTAATCTTTTGCTGGGAAGGGTCGAAATGGAGTGAAAAATGAATGTTGGTACTGACAATCATACGTCTTGCAAATGTTGACAAAAGTTGACGTGGGGTTCTGATGTAGCGTTTATAGCAATCGCTCGACCAACGGCCCATAACCTTTATCTCCCAGTCTGGAACACCTGCAGCTGCAGCTGATGTGGCACCGCCACTGCGGAGACTATGTCCGCTATATGAATTAGGGTCCAGTCCTATCTGGCTAAGGAGCTTTTTCAGGTGTGTTACTAGGATGTTGCGTGTTAGAGCGGTACCGCTTGGAAGGAGGAAGAGAGGTGCATCCCTGGGTGCATGAGCGTTGGTACGTGAAGTGTATAGGCGTGAAAGCAAATTAACAGCACATATTTTATGGCCTGAACAGCCTACGACTACATCAACGCCCTTCCTAAAAGGGTCGCACTTAGATTGTTTTAAATGTATCACTGCAATTGAGGTAGGATTTTCAAGGCTTGGAAAGGTAACATCTGAAATGGTTAGGTGCATTGTGGGATCAAAGGGTAATTGACGCACGACAAGTTCGCCCAAACGGAATAAACCATAAAATGCCGTAGTCAGTGCAGTCCACATTACTAGGTCATGCATGTTTTGTAGGTCAAAGAAATGTTCTAGTTTGAGTAGAATGTCAAAGGTCAGTGCAATTTTTGAGCAGATCCTGGTCCTTGCTGACGCTGAACTGACCGTAGTGCCAGTTTGATGCGTGGACGGTCTTCCAGTGGGTCGGGCACACCCTCCTGAATATGTAAGGAACGAACGGAGTACAAGTAGGTGACAATAGTGCTGTGTTTGAGCCGTTTCTCTTCAAGCAGATATGCAACAAACATGAGTAGCGTTTCTTCTGTTGCTGGCAGTGGGGAAAGGCCAAGCCTTTCACAAACTCGATGTACGATTTCTGGCCAGTGCTGTATGTCCGATTGGTGTTCTTAGAGTACGCCTGACCAACCAAATGGCAAGCTCGGCTCCACCAGTGATCGGCTCCTGCAAGAGGTAGCAGTACCATTAATGTTAGTTATTTATATCGTGACAATGCGTCTGCACGAATGTTTTTTGCTCCTTCAACATGGATAGCATTCATGATAAAGTTGTATTCAGCGCATACATAGAAGAGAGTTCGTAGCAGTGCCGCACAACATTCACTGCGTGATGTGCCAGCTTGTATCATGGACACAACTGATGAGTTGTCACAGTGAAATAATATGCAACGTCCTGAGAGGTGCTGGCCCCAGGTCTCTGCTGCTCGTACGATAGCATACAGTTCCCTCCAGTTAATAGAGTACAGTTTTGGACTGTAATCAACAATTTCGTCCACAAAGCGGCCCTGGAGTGTATTGTCATAATATACAGCCCCGTATCCAATGTCTGACGCATCTGTATATAGGTGTATGTCAACATTACTGGTCCAGAAGCTATCGTAGAACATGCTAACCCCATTCCACGTGGGCAAATAATCGAGCCACCATTGAATGTCAAGTTTAAAGCTGCGAGTCAGCCTAACTCTATGGTGAAGTTGTCGAAGTCGTTTTGAGGTATCAATGAGCCGTCTGAGAAATACACGGCCTGGGCGGCACACACGAGTGATAAATGTCAGTTTTCCTATGAGAGAAAGTATTTGTCTTTTAGTAGCATATGTGTAGTTCTGTCATATGTGCAGTTCGTTCAGTGTTTCATTTACCCTGTGTGCAGAGATGCGGGCTTCCATTCGAAAGTGTCTATGTTATTCCTAGGAATTCCATGCATGTTGAAGGTTTTGTCACTTTTTGTGAATTCACAGGGAAGCCTAAGTCACTACACGCTGATAGCATTCCCTGCAGATTATGTTCACATTAAATTTTGTTGGTGTTTGCCGGTCCTGATGTAAAATATAGTCATCAAGGTAATGGTCAACATGGTTAACACTGTATTGTGTCGTCATGATGAACTGAAGGCAATCCGCAAATTCAGTAAATATCGCTGGGCTGCTCCGGAGACCAAAGGGCAATACTTTACTATAGAAATAACATGTCTTGAGTTCACCGTTGATCTCCATGTCCCATGAGCAACCGAGAAGTTTCCAGTCTTCAGACCTAACAGGGATTTGATAGAAAGCGTCCTCGAGGTCAACCTTTGCAATGAGGGACCCCTTGCCATTACGTTTAATGTGCTCGATAGCCATGTCTATTGACATATATGTACATGAATAGTCCTCTTTTGAAATGTGGTCATTTACTGAGAGATGCGGTGGCCAGGAAAGATCATGAATTATGCGATATTTTTCTGAGTTTTTCTTTGGACGAGCGCCAAGGGGTGAACTGATAAACGAATTCGTCGGTGATGTTGTAAATGGTCCAGCCTTATATCCTTTCTTAACTTCATCGAGTAGTTTCTGTGTTACAATGGGTTTTATGTCCAGGGCACTCTTCCAATTGTAAGACAGCAAGGGGCTTTGCGGCCTCTGTCCGTTGTATCCGATAGGCACCCCTTGCTGAATCCACGTCATGATCTTCCTGGCATGTGCTTGATTTGGGTGTTTACTGAGAGCCTGCTGCCAGGCTTGATGGTTGAACCTGCATGCAAGTTTTACAGTGGATGAGTGGAGAGGGTCCGCCACAGCGTTTACACTTATGTTCACGTTTGCATCTGGGGAATTTGCACTCGTCGGTTTGGTATAACAAACATACTGAAGTCTTCTTCTTTTCTCTCGGCGTCTCTTTCTCCGAAGTCTGGGATAGGTCCTCACGAAAAGGGCACTCCTTTGCCAGATGGTCAGTAGCCTTACAGCGGTAACACTCTTTACGAGTACCCTTAACAGCAGAGGGGTCCATGAAGGTAGTCAGATACAGATCATGGTCGATCATATGATAGCTGAACGTTTTTTGCTCGGCTAATTTGTGCCTAAATTTTACGTCGTAGGCGTAGACAGCTGACCAGGCAAACTTTGCATCACAGTTATGTATCAAGTTCCTGTATCGTAGCAATTGTGGTGCCAGGTTTGTATCTCTCCCGAGAAGAATACTCTCCATTACTGTGAAGGCGCTTAACCATTGGCTGTGAGAAGTTATATGAATTTTCTTTCGTTTTGGCTGAAAAGTTATTTCCGTTCCATCAAGAGTAGCCTCCATTTTATCCATGGTAGCGAGGTGATAGCTGTTTATAGGGTGGAGCTCGCTAAGGTCAACGTACTCACCTGCCAAGACTTTCTTTCTAGTGGCGGCAGGAACGCCATCGTGTAGCAGTTTGGGTTGGGCGCTGGTGTGACCGAATTCTGTTTGACTTGATCGTAGAGTTTCTTGGGGGCGTCGTACTGCATCACGTCCGCCAGTGTTTTGGTGCGCATTTCCAGAATCACTGGCATTGCAATTACTAGAGTGGAACAAAAGAGTTGTCTCCACTTGCCTTGACAATCTTCCAATAACCTCCTCCAGTCTGTCAAGTCGATTTTCTATGGAACGTTCACTGGTTCGATCATTGCCACTGCTTTTTAGTGTCGGTGAAGCGTAGGAGTCGATAACCGTAATTGGACTAGATAACTTTGATGGGCTGCTTCAGCGTCACAGCTTTCCGAGAAAACTACGTTCCTATTTGCCAGTGGGGACGTCACGCCAAGGTTAACTTGCCTGCCGTGTATGCTGGAATCCTGTTCATCACAACCGGAACAGGTATGAGCGGATAGTTCGTCTCTGGGTCGGAGATTATAGGCCATTTTCACAGCCTCGTGAGGAAACGTGCGACATTGAAGAGATCGCTCAAAATGAGGCTGGCGATCGAGCATGCGCAAACGTCACAGCCGACGATAGCTAGTAAACTGTCCCGAGACTTCTAGTCTGGATGTACAAACACTAAATAACTTTAAAAAAATTCTAAAGAGACATGAAAGTCAAGTGGTTACACCGACCAAATTAAATATGCGACGAACAGACGAATAACAGGAAATGTAACAAAATGTGGTATAATTTCTATTTGTAAATGCCAAACGTTGGCATGATATTTCTAACATCTCTTGACCACAACTTCCTCGATACATCTAATCTTATCAACATCTTAAATCGAAAAACAGTTTAAGTATTCTGCAAGGAGAATCTTACCTATATCCAATCCCACCATCGCTGTGAACAGGTAAATATATAAATCGGCCTCTTTATTTGTCAGTGAAAGTCTAAAATGCTCGTCGCATTACAAGGTAATTGTCGAGCAAGCGTGGCCAGTCAAAGGACTAAGTTCCAAAGGAGTCAATCTATCAGAGTTAATATACACCTCATTGAAAATGTCTACATGAAATGAGTGGTATAAGGACTGTCGGTGTTAGGGAATTAACTGACTTTTAGCTTCAATTAAATAAAATAAACCCCTCAAAAACTTTTAAGGCGTTGATGGAGGGATGCAGACACCCCCTTCCTCCCAAATTCCTTGGGATGTGGCAGCCCTGCTTGAAGAATCCTTTAAACATAGGTGAAATGCATATCATGATATACAGCAAACATTAAAATACAGAATTACACATGCCAGTGGCTTAAACTGAATTCGACAGAGCTCTGTGGTCGCAAGTACATAGAGGAGTATTGGGGCATTCACAACTTTAAGGTCAAAAAGGGGCCACACACGAAACTATACTACTTGTGCAGGAGGGGTGACAAATAAGCTGTCCCTTTGCGGTGGGTTTACGTGTACCAGAAATATGTTTATGATGCTGGTGCAACAAGAACAGATGGGTTTTGCAAACAGCAAATTTCGTAATTTAACAGTGCACTAGAAACACTCAATTTTTTGATACAGGAAATTATATGGAGTGAATAGTGGTTATACATAGATTTTACTTTTTTCTAAATTTAAGTCATTGTAACTTATTTCATATCATTTCCAGAACAAGAATGAATTTTGTCAAAATGTCAGTAACGACCATCTTGCACTGACAGGATGAGCGTGAAGGGTAAGGAAACGATGTATATTCAAGTGACAGACATTTTAAACTCCAGTTTGAGGTTGGTCGTTTAAGAGGTAAATTTACGGAGGTAGTAAAAACATAGCTGATTGTGGGAGCTAAGAGATTTTGCAAGGGCCCATGGAGAGACATAAAAAGGGCTTTTACTCTAGTAACTGACATTTATTTCAGATTGAGAGGTTGGTGATTGGGGAGGGGGTAAAGTTAAGGAGTGGAGCAATAATACAGTGATAGCCAACCAAGTGCTCGAGGGTCAGAACCTCAACTCCCCCGCACATGTAATGCAGGTAAGAGCTACCTGTGAAGCTGGCAGATCAAATAACGATTAGGGGGCTGGAGGAATCGCGATTGAAATCTTTTTTTCAGATCCCTCCCCTCAATACTCTAAAAAATTTTCAAATGCCACCCTCTATATGATAAAAATCTTTCAAGTCCCCTCCCCCATCTATCTCAAGCCCACATATTTGTAAAGAATGTGTATGCAGAAACAATGACGCATTGCTGCGTTCCGCTCGAAGGTGTTCAACACTACACTATTATTAGCACTTTGTAAAGTCATATTCCTAAGACAAGTTCTTGATTCATTTTAAAGGCATCAGTGAGCTTTTTGGATTTAACAGTGTGTTGGATTGACCCTTCATGACCCTTACTAGATTTTCAGAAGATCGCCCTCTATGTTCTTAAAGCCCTCTGACAGAAAGGTCAAGAAACTTCTTGGTAAAACAATTAAAAGGTTAAAGATTAAATTACACCCATGCAGACACGTTTTTCTTCCACTGTTTTAAAGCAAGTAGACATGCCATGTGGATCTCACTAACACTCCAGCTAAAAGTAGGACTGTAGGCGCAACGATGTAAGTTGATTTCCTTTTATGACTTTCCAATTATATAGAGGACCTTTTGAATGCAGTGCTTAGATATTTTAGTGGAATTTAGTTCTTTTATTCCGTTTACTTTGAACTTGATTTACCTCGACTCTCCGATGTAAACATGAATGACCTTGTATTTCAATCTCTTTATTTACCCAGTTTCACCGCTTCTTGAATAAATCTACTCTAAACTAAAGCAACTGAGGGTGGTTATTTCTTGGAGTGGTTGGCACTTGGCGGATACAAAAGTAACTGGACTCCGCCACAACCAGTCTAAGCCAACTTGAGTTAATCCAACTATGGCCGGGTCGGTTGCTCCTGCCGAAAAGCACACAAAATGACAATCATGAGAGAGTAGGCAAATTGTGAGTGCTGGCTAATTGCTATATTGTATAAAACTGAGTACAGTGACCTACCTAAAGTTTGTTTCAAAAGTACAAGACACACATGAATTAGATGCTACTCAAAATTGAAAATATTGGAAGGCTAAAATATTAATGTTTTAATCTTTGAAATTTTGGGTGTAATTATGGCAAATTTGGTTAAAAATAAATAATTTCATTTATTTTACATATTTTTTCATTTAGTCTTTACTGTTCAAAATGTTACTTTTGTATTATTTTATGACGAGAATGTGAAAATTTAGAAAATCAAGCTTGGTGACCCCATCTTTTTTCTTTAATATTTGATTTCTTATATGACAGAATTCAAAACTTTGCGATAACTTTTCAAGTCTCCTGGTATTCCTTATGTTACTCTCCGGCCTGTATGTTTCACTGTCATGAGCACCATTTGACCAAAACTTTTGTTCAACTACCATGTACATCAGAGTCATAGCTCTGTAACTGCTCAGGTACGCAGTGACAGCGACACTGCAGTAGCAGGGCGGTACCTGATAGTGACACTGCCCGTAGGCAGTAGCTGTATTAATTTAGATAATTTTGACAATATTTTTGTTCCGTTTCTACAACTCAGTTCTTGTTCTACTCCCTACAGCATATTGAACTGTCCAGTATTCACCGTGCTATCACAACCTGTGTATGTGTAGCATGCATTTGTATCACTGACAACTGACTGTCAGTCTAGACTCTAAGTAAACTATCACCGAATACATATTAATATATACAGGCTTTGTCGACAAACTGAATATTGTGTGTTTGAGAATGCTGTAGGGAGGCAGCAAGAAAGTGTAGTTGATACATTGCATAGAAATATTGCAAAAATCATCAACATTTGCAGCTTCTGCCCTGTTATTTAGGCTTGTTTGGGTTTTTTACAACAAATCACAAATGTTTAGATTTTTTCGAGATAAAAGTCATGAAATGTAACAAAATAATTTCTAGATTTTGTTAAACTTTTAAAAACATTACAATAATTGGATGACTTAAAAATGGTATTCATTTTTCATTGAATTACCTACAAAAATTTGAGTTGGAAATATAAGACATAAAGGGAACCAAAATATTTCAAGTCCCCCCTACTGGTAGAGCAAAATTTTCAAGTCCCCCTTGTACTACCCCCACAATTTTCGAATCCCCCTTGAATTCCTTCAGCCCCCCCTAACCGTTTCTTTTTTGTGAACGCAGCCTTAGGGTCCGTCTAGGGCAAAATGAACGCGATTGTAGCCCAGATCACTCAAAGCCCATGTTCTGAAAAATGCAGAATGTACTCCTGCAGGCTAAAAAGACTGATGAGGCATGTGGTCTTTCCCACTCTCCTTGAGACTTTGGAAAAAGGACACACATTAGCCATTACTTAATTAGTGAAATGAATGTATTTGATTTGAATTTATTCACATTTTAAAAATAAATTGCTCAATTCATGAAGTGTATTTTAATTTAATTTTAATATATCGCATTTATGAAATAAACATTTTAGTAATCATCGCTTGTTGCAATTAATGATATGAAATGTATTTTGATTCTAATTTAATTGCATTTGGGAAATAAACATTTTACTTGTTTTGTAAATAATGGTAGTCTGAATAGTGTCGGTATTAAGTATGTTTTATTAGTTGTCAATGTTAAATAAACATGAAGACGAAGACGTATGCAGTATACGATGTACAGCTATACTTTAGAGTGTACGTTTGTTTCTTTTTGTGTTGTGCAAAGTTTTCTACTTGTACGTGAGATAATTTTTGCCGCGCAGTTCCTACATAGACGTACAAGTAGTTTACATGTCACAATAAAACCACACGTAATGAACAGTACCGTACCGTACCATATCAAATCCGAACCGTACCGTATCAAATCCGAAGCGTACCATATCAAATCCGTACCATACCGTACCACAACCCTACCGTACAGTATCAGTACCGTACCATACCGTACAGTACCATACATACGTTTCCTTTTTTTGACACGTACTGTAAGGCTAGGTGGTTGATAGACATATCATCCTCTGGCTGGGCATCACTCAATACAAACGTCTGAAAGGCAGCCCTCAGAAGCACTCAGAAACAAGAATGCAACCATTAACATAGAAAAAAGACGACAAGTGTCTCAACAACACGCTCTGCTCAGCTTTGTGAGTCCCCAGGGACACTGTTTGGGGGGACTTATAGGTTTGGTCATGTCCGTGCGTCCCTGCGAGCGTGCGTCTGTCTGTTCACGCAGATGTCTCAGAGATGCCTGGAGTGATTTCATTCAAACTTGGTACAAGGATTACTTAATAAGTCATACATATGCACGTCAATTTGTGTTGTGATATAAACAAATTTGGCCTCCATATGGCCATATTGTTATGTTTTTTTCATGTACGGAGCCATAGCACAGGCACATCTCAACCAAATTTATTCAAAGTTGGTACAAGGACATTGACCTATGTCATACATATGCACGTCAATTTGTTTCACGATATGATCAAATATGGCCGCATGGCGGCCATTTTGTTACAATTTTTTTATGTCCTTAGCCATAACTCAGGCACGTCTCAACCGATTTTATTCAAAGTTGGTACAAGGACATTGACCTATGTCATGCATATCCACATTGATTTGTTTTGTGATACGATCCAATATGGCTACCATGCGGTCATTTTGTTACGATTTTTTCATGTTCGGAGCCATAACTCAGGCATATCTCAACCAACTTTATTCAAAGTTGGTACAAGGACATTGACCTATATCATACATATGCACGTCAATTTGTTTCACGATATGATCCAATATGGCCGCATGGCGGCCATTTTGTTACATATTTTCATGTCCTAGCCATAACTCAGACATGATCATCGCGATTTTATTCAAAGTTGGTACAAGGACATTGATCTCTGTTATACATATGCATGTCAATTGGTTTCACAATCCGATGCAATATGACTGCCTTATGGCCATTTTGTTATGATTTTGTCATGTCCTGAGCCATAATTTGGATATGTATCAACTGATTTTTTTAAAAGTTTGTTCAAGTATATAGACCTATCATGTCATAAATATGCATGTCTATTGGTTTCACAATAAAAGAAATAAAATGGCTGCCTGGTGGCCATTTTGTTTCAATTTTTTATGTACAGAGCTATAGCTCAGACATATTTCCACCAGTATCATGCAAAGTTGGAACAAGAACATTGACCTATATCGTACATATGCACATCAACATGCAAAGTTGGAACAAGAACATTGACCTATATCGTACATATGCACATCAATTTTTTTAAAGGCATGTACCAGTATCATGTCAATTATTGAATTTTCGTAATTAATCTGATATGTCAAGAAATTCTCCATCATATTTCATGAAACTTGGTCCACATGTTAAGCTCACATTGCTTTAACAGTGAAAAAGACATTTATCAGTGTCAAGTTAATTAATTTGTAATTGCATATTCTGTAATAAACTTTCCTAATTAGAGTGATATATCCATAAATAACGCGTCAAATTTGATGAAACTTGGTACAGATTTTGATCTCATAGTGTTGTAAATACAAATCAGTGACACTTAGTGGTATCATTTATATATATATATTAATTGCTAGTTTTCATTTACATAATGGATTTTTGTTTTTAGGGTGAATGTCCAAAGTACTGCATCAAACTTTATGAAATATGGTACCGGTGATAATCTGTCAGTGGTAGGATAGGATGCAGAAATGTTTGGCAGCATCCTGTCGATTAAGTACTAATTGATTATGACCTTTTGTAATTAGTATGGCGCTTACATTGATTTTATGTTTTCACCACCATGGAACTCATTTTTGGCCATTAAGCCCCATCTGCATCGCAGTATTTTTAATCTCAGACCTAATTAATGAAGATGACACTTTCCCTCAGAGGACTTGTAATTAAAGTACCCATTAACAAGTGGGGACTGTGTCATCGTCAATAACTCGTTTCCTGTAGAGATGGATCCTCAAACCAAGGCTTCAGAAAGCTCGATGCCCCCACCCCGTTTCCCATATACATGTAGCAGGTAAGTTTGAGAGACAGGGAGGCCTGGCCATAAATGGTTTTAGCTGTGACAAAGGCGTCATTGTCAGCCAGCAGCCTTTGGGAATGCCAAAGATCAACACACTGTTGATCAAGGCGGATAGAAAATTCCACTACCATGGTGAAGGACCTCAACCAGCTCTTGAAGGAGCAGTCAAAGAATGAACATCCAAAACACTTCCACCTACATTGCCTCCACGGCTTCAACCAGTCTGGCTGATCCAAGAAACTACAAGCATACTGGTCATCTTCCACAACCTTTAAGGCTTTGACTCCAATTTCCTGATGCAGACCAGTAGATGGTACGATCACCTGCATCCCTATTTATACAGAAAATATATCTCCTTCTCACCTGGGCAGCTCCGGTTCATCAACAGTACCCAGTTTCTGTTGACCTTTCTAGACAAGCTTTTGGTGGCCAAACTGCCTGAGGCCTTCTGCATAACAGCAAAGTACGAGCCCTGCAAAGAGCAAAGTGCCCTCTTGCATTGCAAAGGCGTCTACATCTATGTGTACATACATCCCGGGAGTACTTCACTGAGCACGTACCCACATGAGAGAAGTCTGGGAGACCTTCTGCTGCTGAATATTTGGGGACTGCCATAACCTGTATAACCACAAAGACATTCTCCTTGTGGCAGACATTTTTAACAGCTTTCGAAAGACAAGCCTGTACATGTACATGTACATCAGCCTAAGCCTCTCCTGAGATGCGCTGGTGAAAAAGGCAGGGGTCGTGCTAGATCTGCTAACTAACTATGACCAGCACTTCTTCATCGAGATGGGGCTGCAAGGAGGGATATCTATGGTGACAAAACTGTATGCAAAGGCCAACAACCCTGCAGGTGATGGCTACGACCTGGCCAAGCCCAACAGCTACATCCTCTTCCTGGATTCCAACAACTTCTATGGCTTGGCAAAATCATTGCATTCAGGGTACTTCAAATTGCTTGATAACTGTGGAACACTGGGGATGACCATTGTTACCGACCCTGAGAGCGGATTTGAAGGCTAAATCCTCAAGGTGGACCTTAAGTACCCTGACAAGCTGCACAAGGCTCACAATGATTGCTCTATGACCCATAGCGCATGGTAGATTAGGAAGTCACTATCAGAGAGGGCCTTTGTGAGGAAGGGGGCACCCTCTAAGGACCTCTACAAGAAGATCAGCAATTCCATCATCGGGAAGAGCATGGAGAACCTCAGCAAGTAATTCAAAATGCAGCTTGTGAACGCACATAAGAAGAAGCTTTAGCACCTTTTGCAAGTGCTAGCACCTCCTTAATCGCCCTGTGTACATGAGTGTTAGCATCATGGACCTCTTGAAGCTCCATATGTACTACTTCTTCAACAACCAAACCTGGTATGGTGAGTGCTGCCAGCTGCTGTGATTTGCTTGTCCTCTTTGTCCAGACAATGGACGTATATAAGTAAATGACAAGGCAAGGGCCCTTCTATGACACATTCAATTACCTGCATGATCACTTTGATTACAGCCTAGAGAACCAGAGGGTGCTTGGGAAGGTAAATATAGTGGGCCAGGACTCTATAAACAAGTGCATGGGCTTGCATCCCAAAATGTACTCAATTCAAGGAGCAGTCATCAAGAGTACTAGTACCGAGGACATGAAAAAACCGGCTACCAATCGCAGTCAAAGAGGCCCTCTTGACAGGAGGACCTACACCATGGCATGGAAGTGCTGCATTCATGGGGCACCATATCTATGGGTAGTGCTTGCATATGGTCTCTCTGTCCCCATACATAGGACAGCAAGTGTTGGATCACTGAGAATAGGGAGGGCGCCTTTGCCCATAGTCACATGAGAGCTGTCCAAGCAGCTGCTGAAAAGGTGGTTCTGGCGAATGAGATCCACCAAAGATTGGGGGTGAAACTAAGAGACGGCACTGCGCCTGTAATGACCAGAAAGCTAGAGTATGGTAAAATTTACATGAGGTAAAGGAAGACTCGGCGACCGTTTCTGAGCACAGTAGATCTGCTGTGCAAAATCTCCATGTTTTCTATAAGGTGGTATTGTAGCCCTACGGGCCAGCGCTACACATCCAACACGACAGAAAAAGCCGGCCCACGGGCTATTCTTGTGCTACATTTACACCAACATCAATGATGCGGCCGTTGCGGACACAAGTAACCAGTGACTAACTGAGGTGTTTTGCGCTCAAATAAATAGAGCCGTACTCTTCATAAAAACTGTCACAACATTCTGCCTACATTCTGCCTGCCAACTAATAGCGGAACATTTGGACAAGATGGGTTCATAAAGCACTATTTAGGACTCGGCAAGAAAAAGTTACACATGCCCCCCAAAAAATAATAGCCTGGAGGTTATTGAGTTTTTGAACGTTAAATATCCCACAATCTAACATGCAGGTGTAGAAATTTGTCGAATTTCTGGAGGTTCCAGAAACTTTAGACTGTAATGAATGACGCTAAAAACGTCCGCACCTCAACACTACCTTAGGCAAAATTATATAGATACGACACATCAAGAGAGGATGGGGTTTAGTCATGTCGTTAATATTAACCATTAACGAGGTCATCTAGTAATTAGATTATTAAAATTACAGATTACACAAAAATAAAAAAAGAAATATAATGAAATAAAAGTGGACACGAAATGACAGAATGAAATAAAAATGTAAACATTGAATAACAAATAATGCAAACAAGAGAAGAAAACGAAATAAAATAGAGAAATAATAAAATGCAAACAATATTTTGTAATAAAACAAAAATGCAAAATAAAATGAAACAAAACAAAATGAAACAACACCAAATGAAACAGAACAAAAATGAAAACAAAATAAAAAAAAGAAATGAAAATGTAAACATAATGAAAAATACAGTCTTATGAAAGAATAAAAAAAGTAAACATAATAAAAATGCAAACAAAATAAGGCTATGAAAAGGAAATGCAAATGTCAACATTAAATCATCACGCAACATGTAAACATGAAATCGAAACGAAATAAAAATGTAACAATAGTGAAATAAAAATGCAAAAAAAAATAGAAAAAAAACCAAACAAAAATTAAATGAAAATACAAACAAAATGAAAAAAGAAATAAACATTTAAGCATAATGAAAAAAATACAGTCTTATGAAAGAATGAAAAAATAAACAATAAAAAATGCAAACAAAATAATACGATTAAAGGAAAATATTAATGTAAACATTAAATAAACACAGAATTAAAATGAGGAAAAAACGAAGTAAAATGTAAACATAGTGAAATAAACATGCAAACAAAATGAAAACAAAGTTAAATGCAAACATTATGAAATAAAATTGCAAACAAGTTGAAAGTACGCATCTATGCATGAAAATGAAACAGAGTAAACCACACTTTGTGGCATTTATGTTGCAAGTGAAATTCAACTACCATCTAGAGTATGAAAAAGCTCAGGAAAAAGACACATTAGAGAGACATTGCAGCAAATGGATTTCAATTTTACACAAATTGTTGATAACTAAGCACTGTACTTCATTTTAATTTAAGTTACTGTTACTAAAGAAAATATTACCAATAAAACATCTTAAATACAAAAAAGTACACATAAAAAGAATGAAATAAAATTTTAACCATAATTAAACATATAAATGCAAAAAGAAGAACAGAAAGTAAAAAATGTAAACATAATGAAATAACAATGCAAACAAAATGAGAACAGGCAGTAACAATGTAAACAAATTAAAATCAAAATGTAAACGAAATGAAAAAATCAATCAAAAATCTTAACATAAAGGAATAAAAATGCAAACAAAATGAAGTATGAAGTTAAAATGTAAATATAATATAGTATAACGCTAATCAAATGAATGTTAACATAAGAAACAAAATCCACCCGAAATAAGGTAATTAGATTACAAATTCGAATATAATGAAAACAGTTGTTTTAAAAATGTAAACACAACGAAAACATTTCATCTTGATGAAATAATGGTAACACAACTGTTTTGGCACATATCTCAGCCAATATGGGAGCGCTGCAAGAGGTTGGGGAGGAGAGGGGGTCTTAAACCGGTGTGCAGGGTATAAAAGGCCCCTAACTTATTGAAAATTCATAATGGAGCTTGAGTGACAACTGGCAATAGCTAGGTAGACCGCTCCGTGAAAATCGACCTAAACGATTCTCAAACAAACATTATTGGCATACCATGAACATAGACTGTTTCATAAACACCTAGGCCATACAGGTATCTGCAAAGTTTCACAAAGTTTTTTAAAACTACGACAGATTAGGGGAAAAATCGCTTTCTGAACAAAGGGAATGGCCCTCAGGAGACAGTCTTTCATGATTCAAACAATTGTCAATCATTCGGTGTCGCGCAGAGGCGTAAACTTGTCAAACATTTGCTGTGCATACGAGAACAATTACGATGTAAACAAACTATATGTAACTTAGAGTTATATCAGCGGGCGAAGGATGAAAACTTTGTGTTGCCATCAACTCTTTTGCTAGCGTTTATGGTGCAATGACATCACGAAAGTGAACCATTTTCAGACGTGACTTAGCAAGAGGACTAGTCAGTAAGCTTACCCGTAGTACGATGTTTTCTAGCGAAAAGCGCGTAAGCAGAGTCTGTAGTTTGCACTGAGAATGGCATCGAAAATAACCATCAAATCATGGCGGTAGCCTCCATGATCAATTTAATTATTGTCAGTCGAAGAGATACACGTTTTTAACAACTTCCCCCTTCCAAATCTACGGCCGAACGTGACGGTACTGAACAGTTTTGGATATATATGCTGGCCCCGAAAACGGCCGTATGTACACGTGTTTTTACACTTGGAAATGACATGTCGTGTTCGGAGGGCTGGTACAAGTAAGGTTTTGACATACCGATTATCCCAGTTACATTTGGACTTCTGTGATAAGAATTTAACAAAAATTGTGAGATATTTGAACAGTTGAAACATTCAATCTTTCAGTTCAAGATGAGCAAGTAAGCGCCATCAACCAATCTTGTAAACGCTTTAGGATACGCCTGTCTGAGGACAGCTCATTGATTCCGCGCTACATCATAATAATATTTCGGCAAAAGCTGGACTTTGCATGTAATTCCTTCAATAATCATGGAGGTAGAAAGAAAGACGGAGAGGAATCCAGTCTGTCATTGATTCCAGTCGCAGGTTAACAAACGTTTCGGGCAAAACTTGCAATTGCTCCGAAAATAAACATAACTCGTGATATTTTTCGATATCACCCCGCCGCCAAGCAACCGAGCAACTGACCGCGATCGTTATTACAGATATCGTGATACACGAGATTCCAGGGAGTCTCGACCCTTCCGTGAATTTCCTTTATTTTTTGCGATCGGTCATGACGTCGCCGTTTACCTATTTCCTACCATTTTCCTGACGTGTTCCTTCTCCTTCCTAGTTTTTCTTTCTTTCTTTTTTCTTTCGAGTATTGCCATGGCATAACTGAAACGAACCGGTAAACGAAGGCTGTACGTACCCAAGCCTGAGTGTGATTTGAGAGCAAACAGATTACGCAGATAATGCGAACGATCGCAACCGTTGCCAACAGACTCATTATGCAGAGCCATGCCCCAAAACGCCCACCCAAACTTGGCACTAATCCTGATCCCGGTCCATTTCGAGCCGGGCTTTAACCCTTCTGTCAAACCTCAAAGGTATTGAGGGGTTTATTTTTTGTTTTAAATTAATGCATGGAATCAGTTAACTGCGTCACAACTAACAGTCCCTATACTACTGACATGCTTCGGGAATAAGGACAAAACGTTTGATGTTTCATGATCGATTAGTGCCATTGAATACTTACATAAGAAAACGAGGTAGTTTCTGCCTGTTAAAAAGCCCTTTCCAAGAGAATCATCGCAGGTAAATGTACGCTGTTATGTAAGTCTTCTAACAATGCCGCTACCAAAATTATTTATCATTAATATGTCATGCATGTCAAACGAAATGAACCATTACTTACGAAATGTGATGATATGTCAAAACAAAATGTAAATGGTAGAAGTAAAGTTTTTATTGTTCTAACAACAGTTTCTAGCGATAAGGTGCCGAATAAAAAAATATTCACGCGATATTCGTACAGACCAAAACAAACAGAGACGGTCGAAGCTGTCATCAAATTGCAAATCGACCGGCCACCCCGGCAGTAAAGTGATTGACAGACGTTTCCTTTGCTCTTCATCAAAATTTAAGCCCACGTGACTTACACCGGCTACCTGATTGGTAGCCTTCAAACCTGACTCACATTTATGAATGAAAGTAATCTGCATATCACCAGGAGTAACCGACCGTTCACAGCTAGCTATGCGCAAACTGGAAAGAAAGTAATCCGGCCCACAAAAATTCAAATCGATTGAATATCTCTGCTATCCTAGGAAATAATTTTGACACATTTTATCTAACGTAGAGTTCGGAGACTGTTCATGTGATAAATATATAATCCCATGAAATTTTTCTTTGTTTGACGTCATCGTACACGAGTGTTTTTCGCGGAGCCGTACAACTTCGAGCCGAAAAACACTGGTGAACGATGATGTCAACCAAAGAAAAATTTCATGGGATTATATATAGTATGTATGTTTGTTTGAGTTAAATTTGATACACTCATTTGATATCAACCACATGCCAGGAAATCCCAAGAGGATTTGACCGGTTGACCTCGCTGTTAATTTTATGCAGGAAATTACAATAACAATGCTTGGTCGAATGACGCAGTGCCTTGAGGGTGGGATCGCCAGTGGTATATGGGGAGGAGTACCTTCTCGATGGTGATAAGTGGTGCAGATTACCGTCGCCTAGGTGACTGGCGTATACGCGTGCCAAAAGACACCTATGGTTGATTTCCTGTTGACCAGTCGGATGGCAGCGTTGCAAATACCTGGACTGAACCATTTGGTTTTTTTGTGGGTGTCGGTGGTACTTTGACAATAACAGTAAAGATGCACAGATATTGAGTTTATTGTCTTGTTTATGAGCGGCTAGTATTTTCAACAGCATAAATTATGTGCATTTGCCTAGAAGAAATAAATAATTTCGAATAAAACATCGCGAATGTAACCACATTCCCTAAGCTTGACGTACACTTAAGTGCCCAAAAGGAGGTTTGTGAATTTTTGTGAATTTTTAGGCAATACGTACCACTGCGGGGTACGGATTTTATGTTTATTGGATCAGGATACTTACAAGTATCCTGGTTGATGTGCTTGTTCTCGAACAGTTTGATTAATAGTTCGTTTACTTTGTTTACTGTTTGTTCTGACTTGTTGTGTATAATACTGAGTGTTGCGTAATTGCCTAACGCATTCTAGTACGTAATCGTTCGTGTTGACAATGACGAAAACCCGACCCTTGTCGAAGGTTTTTTTCCCCGAAATTTGTCTATTGTTTGCAAGCTCGTTTATCGCGATTCTTTTATCACGCGAAATGTTTTGTTTCCTTGTTTGAAGGGGTATCTCTAGAAGTGCGAGTTTAGCAGCTTCAGAAAGCTTTCAGTTGTTGTTTTTTGTTGTTCGTGGAGCCCAATTTGACTTTTCTTTGAATTGGTGTTGTTGCGATTGTTTGTGTCTCACGATGTAGAGTAGTCACATTTTACGACTTTATTTGTTGAAATCCTGAGGTGGTTTTATTCTGTTTGGTTTTGTTGGTGTCCGAATTAATTTTAAGGCTTTTGCCTAGTACTATATTTTACGGAGTTTCATAGTTTGAGCGATGATAGGTTGTTGTTGAATTTCATGTTGCTGTCGGCTTTTCTTTGGAAATAGCTGATTTATTTCCACGGCCATTTTTTCTGTTACGTTACGGTGATTGTTTATTTTGTATTTAATGTTGTGTTTCAGTTGTTTGTTATCTGTACGATTTTTGTTATTTCTTTTAAGTGTTTGTGTGTTCTATGTCATTTTATGGTTTTTTTGGTAGTTCTCTTTTTGGAGTATTTGGTGGTCCTGGAAAGGGCCGCTTGGTATGGGTTTTTGTTAGCGCTTGGCGCGTTTGTTTTGGCGATAAGCCTAGCTTTTTTATGCTTCTTTTCGCCGATTCGATGTGCTTGGTGAGTAGGTGTTTGCCGCCTTCTTGTCACTGTGTGTGCGTACATGGACGGTCTGCATAGCCCTTGAATGTGGTCTCGATTTTACAATCAAACTTACAATTTAGGAGTATATATCAAAACTGATAAATGATTTATGTTTTCACATGGGTTCACAAAATTTTACGGCTCGGACTATGATTTTACAAGTTTCTATAAAAAGTATAAGGCGCGGGGTATTATATATTGACTGATTACTGTAGCTATGATAGGCTACATTCAGGACGGGCAGCGACGGGCAGTAATTAGTAGGCAAAACAGGTGGTTTTCACCGTTGGCAGAACTCGGTGCAATGATACTGAACATTATAGTAAGCCTGTTACCTTGAAGGTAATGCTGTAGGTGAAACAAGGACTTCAAACGCACGATGGTACAAACAACACCACAAGTGAAACGTACACATAGAAATACACGCGTTCCTACGTTGTGCTCACCCGGGCCACGCGATTAAAATATGACTGATAATGCTGGATAGTGTTAATTGGGTCGGTAAACAGTCAATTAACAGTTTAATTGACTACCTGGGTGATTGGCAGGTCGTGTCTAACGACGCATATGCAAAGCAGGCCAAAAGACAAAAGCCCCCAAAGATATTGACAGCTGGCCAGGGGTCACCATGAATACGTAATGACGCTTCACTACGCAGAAACTGCGTAGTCAAGCCCTTCTTAACCGGTCAAATCCTCTTGGCATTTTCCCTCATGTATACATTTCAATTATCTTGCCTACTGATGTTCGCATCCAAGTTTCACTAAATCCACAACATTTCATTTCTTACAATTCTGATACAGAGTGGTATTGCTATCACTTCGACTATGAAGCAACAATGGTAAGTGCGCAGGTTATGACGATGAATGTGCAGCAGACGAATATTTTCCTGGGAAAAAGCAGGTAATTGATCCTATAAAGACTGTAAAGCATTTATTCTGTCTTTGTACTTTTGTTTTCAAAAAATTGACATAGTTCAATTTATCGCAGATGTGTAGAAGAAAGGAAGACAACGGATCAAATTAACCGGATACACATTTCATGATTCCTATGGTTTCTATTCATAAAATTTCGATGACAATGATTGGACACTGTGCTGTAAAATATAATAATAAACTATGTGGTCAATGGAATTTCGGTCTCGCGTAGATTGGTTAAAAAAAACGTGAGAGAAACTGCCATGACAAAATGTTCGGCAAAGTTTTTAACGATTTTGCACACTGACCGCTTATGAAAACACCAGTATATCTGCGGATTAGATAATGACGTGATAATTCAGATTTAGGATATCCTTGACAGCCGGGGGGGGGGGGGGGGGGGAGAAGGCGTTCAATAGTGTTTGTTGACTAGGATCAGCGAACAAACTACAGTCTGGGTCAACATCCATATGGGTCGCCTTTTGAGAGAAAACTATCACTGTAACTCTTATATAAACATGTAAAAATGTATTTCATGGCCACACTCTATAAAGTTACAGGTTTCTACATGATCCGGCTTAGTGAAGGATCACGTCAACTTGTTGTGGTATTCCCGACGGGAGTCGTCACAATACCGAGACAAAAGAACATTTTGATAGCGCTTTGGTCATTATCGGAATGATTGACATTAGCTTCTCTCAGCGCATATAGATTTATCCTATAATTCATAAATGTCGAGAATTGTGCGCGTTTAGTTGATGACGGCTATTTACATATTGCATAGTTAAAGCCCCAACCAGCTGTATATTTAGCATTAGTTTATTGATTTTAATTTCAAACTGAAATAATATTGTGAGAATGAACTAATTTAAATGCGTAAAGACTTATTATTAACTACCAACTAGGACTGTATTTGCGATTAAATGTCTGCCGAAACATTAAAACCAAGCCAAATGCAAAGCAAAAAGAAAACCGTTAATGCTGTGCATATTTGCACTGAATCTTCACATATACTGCACAGAGTAGTCCAATGTAATGCATAGAGGTGAATTTTTTCAACTGTGATATTGTGTGTTGTGTTTACTTCGTAATATTCCTACTTTTTTGAAAATGGCGGGAAATCAAATATGACTTAAAATTTAAATTTACTCGTCATATGTTGCACAAAGGAATGGTTTCCTGAGGCAGCAAAAGCCCACTTTCTTCAGAAGGTAGCTTTAAGAGAATGCAAGGAGAGAATAATGTCAACAAATTTCAAGAGTTACAGCTAGAGGGGCCTTAATGCAATTAAGGAGCTACTTGGAAATGTATTGCAAAAAAAGACCCCAGATAACTTCTAAATGCTCGAGTTGTTTGTAAGTCACAGTCCTACGTTTTGATTAGATTGAGCAGCTATTTAAAATGTATCAGATCATGCCCAAAATAATGTGATTGTTTGATAAAGATTATCCTTTGCTTTTCATTGTTGTGAATAGCCATGCTTGAATTGTTACATTGAAATATTACGATTTTATGATAGTTTTTTTATTTGTTTGTTTTATTTTGAAGTGCGTTCATTGGGTATATGCTTAGCTAGAAGTTATTTCTATATTTTGTCAGTTACTATACATTAAGCATGTCCATGACGTGTTTCTTTATATATTTAGCAGGTTTGTTTGGAAACGTGATGAATTTATCAGGTGGACTTTCGCCTGTTGTCATTACTGTGTTCTTCGACTTCATTAATGTATGTTATCTTCGGTTTATTCAAATCCCTTTAGATGTAAACCTCGCCTTAGGGAAACATGCTGTTCAACGAATAGATTCAAAGCAACATCACGATGCTAATGTTGGTGTAGATGGCGTCAGGGGCTCTTGTTTAAATTCCCATGAAGTATTCGAACCATGGTTTAAAGTTGACCTTTTGAAGTCATATCGAGTGCTCAGGCTTCATTTATTAAGTAGGCAAGATGGATATGGTAAGTTGCTTCAGTTAATTCATGCACGATTTGATCTTTTTAAACTGGTTTATAACTGAATAAAATATATTATCTAATTCAAGATGCGTTGAGTAAAGAGCGAGACACAAGTCGCCTTCTTCAGGGTAAACTCTTGTTCAGCGTGCAGGTAAGGCTGGAGTGTTAGATATAAGACTTTATAAATTAACAATCACATGCAATACATACTGAAATTTAACATGTTCATAATCTATGCTAGAGATGATTTATGTCAACGACAATAATCTATCGTGTCTCCTGTGAGATTTGAAGATGATAATCACCTTCGACCGTCTGATGGGCATAACTATGACGTCAACGACTATCTGGATGGAGCCAAAATTACTTTCAAGATGATGACCTAGCTCTAGTCTATCAGAATCACAACAAACAAATATCCCTACTGGCAGCACGTGAAATGTTCCATATCCAGAGGGCCTTAGCACAATGCACTTTGACGATTTCTTTAAATATAAAATAGAAACCATGAGAGCAGAAATATTCATCATCATCCAGTACCGATTATTAGTCCTTTGGGCCCTGTGGGCCCAACTACTAATGTGATGGCGCGGCCCAAAATGCCCAATGTAGTGGCCGTATGCTGTGGACGCAGGTATCTCAAAAACGCTTCAGTAACTTTTTCTGAAATTTGGTCTGATGGTCACTTGGGCATGTATCTCGAACGGTCTTTTTTGTTTTTTTGATTGAATCATTTTAAAGCAACTTTTTTAGCTTTTTTGTGAAAATCACTATTTTCAATTTTTCCTCAAAACCACTGATTTGATTATTGTGATGTTTGGCATGGGTGTTTGTATAGTTGAAATGCCGTCAAAATATTCAAAATTTGGTTATACATGCCTTGTATTATTTTTAAACAATATTTCTATTCTTTTTTTATTTTACATTTACTTGATTTTGACTCACTTTCGCTAAAGATACCGTCTGCGCATGCGCACAACTGTAGGACAAAATCTGAGTTGAAGAATCGAAACGGACGCCATCTTGTTTCTCGGTCTGGTCACATTTTTTACGTTGTTAACGTTTTACTGTGTATTTCAATATGTTTCATAGTTATGAAGTTGACAGTGATGCACTTTTGCGGCTGTCGTGTATTTTTTGGTATGAAAGGCGCCTTAGATCGACTGAAGAATGATGGCCTCCGTAGGCGATAATCACCGGTACCTGCAGGCATATCAGTTCTACTGAGGAAGTAATCCACTGGCCCGTGTAGGTCAGGGGCTCACTTAGGGGAGAACCACTTGATTTCTGGGGGGATATGGAGGATTTTGAGAAAAACAAATTGTCACCAGGTGAAATATAAGAAAAAAATTAAGCCTGTAATGGCTTGAGAAAAAAATCTCATAACAGACAGAAGTAAAAAAGGAATTGTCACAATGCACTTGAAATGAGCAAAATTTTGGAAACTTCTTTCTCATGTATTCTTTGCTGGCATGCTGCCATAGGCAGTGCAAATGTTTTTACCACAAGCAATTCTTATGTGTTTTTTTCCAGCACTTATGATATTGCATTCACTATTTTACACCTCAGTGCACTCGATGTTTTCCTTCCCTTTTCTGACCCAAGAAATCATATTTCAAGATTTCTGTTGCAATATCTCAATGGCATATGCAATATCTAGATGGGACTATTTGACTTCTGTAAATTGTGAAAGTTTAAAACACAAGACAGGAGTCAATAAACTAGTTTTAAAACCAATATATTATTCTCTCAATATAAATATGTTAGAAAGATAATTGACAATGAAAAATTGAGGAACAACAAATATAATGAAATACAATGTGTGAGCCTTGTTTCTCTGACCACAAAAGATAAAGAAAAGCAGGTATAGTACTGATCACAGTTGATTTGCCAAAAAAGTGTTCTATAATTTAAAGTTTTATATATACTAGACTTTCTATTTTGTTTTCATTTGTTGGAATGTAAAATGAATACATATAACCATCCTGTGATATGTGAAACACTGGCTTAAATTTGAAAAATTGCACTGCTACTCCATTTGAAAAAAAAAATGATGCAGGTCTGACAATAGAAATAAAAAAATGATGTCACTCTAACGTGGGAAAAAATTGCTCCCATACCCACTTCCTCCATACACCCCCCCCCCGAAATCAAATAGTTCTCCCCTTAATACGCGCATGCGCATATGACAAGTTAGCGTTGTTTTGCAAGCTTCAAGGACTTTGAAGAATCAAACCGACGCCATCTTGTTTCTCAGTCTGGTGCGAATTTTGACGTTTTAAAGTTTTTAGCGTGTATTTGATGATGTTTTGTAAATATGAAGTTCACAGTGATGGTACTTTTGTTGCTGTCGTGTATTTTTTGGCACGAAACGCTCCTTCGATAGACTGAAGAATGATGGCCTCCGTACTCGGTACTCACCCGGTACCGGCGAATCCATTGCTTTAGCGAGGCAATCCCACCGGCGGCCCGTACTAATAGCTGGGTGAGAGCGAGGGAACGCTCTCTCCTTCTACCTCCATGTCATAACAAACTAGCGTCGTTTTATGTTGATGTACTGTCCTTTCGACACAGCGATAACTTTTAGTTTTCTGTTGCTTATTTTGGGTAATTTCGTCAGTTGTGCATTGATTTTGACATCATTGCGATCGCTAAAGACAGTGTGTGCTTATGTTGACCGATTTACTCAGGAAGTACGCGCACTTCAGAATCACGTCATAATCCGACATGGCAATTTGGCATGATCATCAGATCATACATGATCCGAGATTGCACTTTAGCACGGTCACGATAACTAATGTTGTTTGTTTCACTGTTGTTTAATACCTATATTTCCACTAAAAGACCATTAGAATTTCCTCGTGGCTACTTGAAATCGTGCACTGGCATGCATGTAGTTGTCAACATCACTATGCTAGAATGACGTAGACTCTTTAATACTATGAATATATTGACTGTCACTGCATATTGCATATGTGTGCAAGTCACTTCGTATCATATCAAAAAATGTAGTATTGCGACGTTTGAGCTGCTAGAAGTCAGAATTTGCAGTTTACGAGAAAGTTATCTTACATGTAAAACTCAGTTCTACTGTGAACAAAATGCAAGCTATGTTGTATAACTATCGTGAATAGCATAATATTTTGTACCTATCACCGTGTCAGATATCAGAAGGAAACAACTAGTCAGACAAACTGTTGTCAGGATGATACTGTCCAATTTTAATATTTGTCTCTTGGCACACACGGCAGATACTCATGACTGTAAAACAACATTTCCATATAATTGTATATTCAGTTTTTATATTTAGTTTGCTTTTCACTATCACCGTGTCAGATATCAGAGGGAAACAACTAGTCAGACAAACTGTTGTCAGGATGATACTGTCCAATTTTAATATTTGTCTCTTGGCACACACCAGATACTCATGACTGTAAAACAACATTTCCATATAATTGTATATTCAGTTTTTATATTTAGTTTGCTTTTCACCATATTGTATGTCCTTCCCTGCACTACGTAATTCAAAATTAAATATTGTTTTTGCCTATACATACTTGAGGGGTAAGCTTATTTAGTCTCATACATTAAAGATGCACTATTGACCTACAGAGTCCAAACTTTTTATCATTGTATTGTAGATAGGTGTACACTCCAAATACTACGTACAAGTGTGGTGAGTGTAACAAGCAAATGTTTTTTAGTAAATGGCCCAAATTTATTTTCTTTATGATGGACAAAAATACATGTGTAATCAATGCCAACAATCCAGTTTAAGTAATTTGGTTTAGATTAGCCATTGTCCATTATATTACAATAGTTTGTGGCTAAATTTTCTCCCCTTCTGCATTATATAAGTTCACCGTTTCCTGTTTTAGATATTGTTGATCCTATTGAATCCCATCTCTTATTCTTAATTCACTTTCACACATATCAAGGCTGTTGATACTTAGATTCCACACTTGAACTTATGCTGGAGCAGTAACCAACCAGTTCAAATAACTTTCATTTATGTCCAAACAATTTGACTTTTTGCCAAATTTCACATTTATGGCAAATAATAAACAGTAAGGAGGTACAAAGGACGTCGGTGCCCCCGGGCCCCATGTCTAGCACTAGAATGCATAAAGATTCCCGTTAGCGTTGCAAGGTCTTTTGGCAGAGTCTCCGAAGAATCGAACATAATCCTTTGTGATTCAGCTCTTTCAGTCTGTCGTGTTATGTCATGTTCATATACGTACATGACATGAGAAGTTTGAAAAATCGGGTAAAAAGGTATTTAGGTAATATCCAATACATTTTACAGTAAACGATACTTAATAAACCTAATTCTGAAGTGTTACAAACTACATCTGCAACATGACAGCTTTTCCCTGCCCAGATCTCGACGTGACCAAATGTGACCATCAAAGCCGAGAGGCACAATTGCCATCTCTACTACCTTACCTGTCTGCTATCACACTAATGACACCGAAAAGTCGTAATTGGCTCTTACATCAAATGGAAACTCGACATATCGTTGAGCTGAAAATCTTCTAAATAAACTTGAAATTGTTTTTAGCTATTAACAAAACTGACTGTCCTTTACCTAGTAAATTAACTCCACCGTGACCCCGCCCGCGTAGCAAGCCATGGGGTATAAAGCGTGTCAGCAGAAGTCATGACAATCAACTTTATCTGTAATGAAATTGAGAGCAATTAAATCTGAACGTCGCCCTTTTTATTACCCCTTTCACTAGCATTGTGACTTTCAAGAACCTTGCAATACAGCTATAGAATGACACAAGTAACCCCTCGAAAAAACTTTTACCTCATTGGGAACATCCATGGGCCAGGACCCGGCAACGAAGTTGGTATGGTGGTGCTTCGATTGCACAGATAAACATAGCCTGTGACAGAAAGTCAATACATTCTTCCGCACCTTTTGCTCAGCCAACAGTTTTTGAAGGCGTTTATTTTGCTGCGGCGTCTCAAATGAAATGTTTAATAGTTTAACTACTTTGTTTAGTTTAGAATATATTTATTTGCAGCGGGGTATCTAATATCAATACCTGACCAGCACATCGACTTAGGGGTAATATAAATGGTTAGAGCAGCCACTTTGATCAACGAAGTGCATTTTTTCTGAAAGGTGTCAGAAATACTTAGCTCATAGAACATATATTGATAAACTTCGAGAACATTAGAATTATTTGATTTGTCACAATCCCAAGCAGGCCAGTTTCTGTAGCTGGGGTTGAATGATGTGATAGTTAACAAAGTGAACAATCAAAATGGCTGCCGATCTCCAACTATAACTTTACAATGTTGCTGAAGTGAAAATTTGAAAGGTTTTGAGGAACCACAATATTTTTGGTAGATAAACAGGAAATAATGAACTAAAGCTTGTATTATTTTAGCATGATTATTACTTTTTTATAGTTTTTTCCTTTTAGTTGTTATGTAGGTCATTTCCCCCACACTCATCATGACCTGAGTTCAATTAGTCTAGAACATTCTCAAGGTCACTGCCCTTGATGACCTCACAACCTTGAATTCAATTAGTCATGTTTGGAATGTTCTGGAAAGTTGATTAGTTGTGTAAGGGAGATAATTTTAGAACAGTAATTAGCATGTCAATAAAAGTTCTAGATTGTTCTTATATGCCTTTATAAAGGGACGTGCACAGCTTCCAGTCAGACTTTTGGGATCGTGTCTCTTGTGTGTTACTAAACTCCAGCAGTAGTCATTCTCAAGACTTTTCAAGACCTTCACTGCCAACGCTGGATTTATACTGTGGACTTTGTGCAGCTTCAAGCCTGCAAGGACTGTTCATTCATCCAACTGACTGTTACAAACTCTGAGACTGGAGCTTTGCCGTCCCAGCTGAGATAAGTAGTCTGTACACTTTAAAGCTTGTACTCTATCCCTGACTTAGCAATTAGTTTTATTTTCGTAATAAATTTTGTTTAAACGTTAACTGCTGAGTTCACCCTTTTGTTCGTTTTCTCTGCACGTAACAAATTGGGGGCTCGTCCGGGAGACGAATATTTTGAGCCGTTTGACAACATTTTGACAGCTTTTCAAAACTACTATATACTGTGAACTCAGCGAAATTTAATCATGGCGGAATTTAAACCAGAGGAAATGGATGATGGATGACCTTGATCAGGACACATTTAATTCCCTCAGAAAAGACGACCTCATAGCACTGGCCAATTTCCTTAAAGTAGATGTCAAAAGATCTATGCGCAAGCGAGAAATACAGTTCAAGATTGCAAAACATTTAGTTAATCAGGCCATTTTGAGGAGTCTGCCTTAAAAGATTATGAGCCCGAGTCTACCTCTGACTCAGAAAATTAGAATTAGAAATGCAGACAAATTTGGAGATCAAGAAACTAGAATTACAAATGAGAGAGAAAGAATTACAAATGGAAGAAAGACAGAGAGAGAAAGATAGGCAGGAAAGATTAGAAATGGAAGAAAGACAGAAAGAGAGGGAATTGGAAATGAAAGAAAAAGAATTGCAAATGGAAGAAAGACAAAGGGAGAAAGAAGAGAGGAAAAAGAAAAGGAAAGAGAATTAGCAGAACACCGATTGCAGTTAGAAATAAAACGTTTAGAGCTTGGACAGTCAGGAAAATTCTTCCCTTCAGACAAGTTTGACATCACTAAGCATTTCAGGTTAGTTCCCCCTTTCCAAGAAAGGATGTCGATAAATATTTCCTTCATTTTGAGAAAATTGCTCAGAGTCTGAATTGGCCTAAGGAGTCCTGGTCTATGCTTTTGCAGAGTGCTTTGGTGGGTAAAGCCAGAGAAATTTACATTCAGTTGTCAGTAGAGCAGGCTTCAAATTATGATTCTGTGAAGGAATTAATTCTCAAGGGCTATGAGTTGGTGCCTGAAGCTTACCGTCAGAAATTTAGGGATTGTGAGAAGGTGAAGGATCAAACTTATGTTGAATTTGCTCGAACAAAAGAACAACTGTTTGATCGTTGGTGTTCTTCGGAAAGGTCAGTCAGAATTATGACAAATTACGACAGCTCGTTTTGATTGAGGAATTTAAAAGGTGCATCCGGAGTGACATCAAGACGTTTATCAGTGAACAAAGGCAGATACATTGGAGGTTGCTGCACGTTTGGCCGATGATTATTCATTGACCCACAAATCTTCATTTCTCAGCAAACCATCCCAGTCCTTTTCTACAGAAACAATGCAGGTAAATTTAACTCCTCCTTTTCATCCAAGAATTTCTCAAAGGAGAGTAGGAAATCAAATGACAGCAGTTCACACAGTTCAAGTAACACTCCCACATCATCAGATCCCAAGTCTCAATCTCCTTCTGACAAACGTTCGGTACACTTTCTTGTAATTATTGTAAGAAAGACGGCCATTTAATGTCAGATTGTTTCAAATTGAAAAGAAAACGTGAAGGTCAAAGTGGTCAAAGTGGATCTAAGCCAACCGGCTTGTTTCTTCATCAACTCAATTAGAGTCTAATAATGTGTGCAACACATTTTCTGAGGTTAAACCCCTCTTATCCCCAATTAATGAGGTCAAGGTCAATTCTTCTCAAGATAGCATTATGGGTATTTTCGAACCATTTATTCATGATGGTTTTATATCACTTTCTAGTGATTTTTCTTCCGCTACCCCTGTCAAAATTTTAAGAGATACCGGGGCTTCCCAGTCTCTTTTGTTGGCAGATACCCTGCCGTTTTCTGAAAAGTCATTTTCAGGTTCTAAAGTTCTTATTAAGGGGGTAGATTGTAATGACTACATTCCTGTTCCTCTCCATAATGTCTATTTGTCTTCGGACTTTGTTTCTGGACCTGTGACTTTAGGTATTAGGCCTTTTTTTGCCTTTTGAAGGGATTCACCTTCTTCTTGGAAACGACCTTGCTGGGGACAAGGTCATTACTAATCCACTTGTGACTGATAATCCTACTTTAGATCAGGATCCAGAGCCAATTGAACAAGAGATACCCGATTTATTTCCTTCGTGTGCCATTACTCGAGCCATGTCAAAGAAAACTTCCGAGAATCAAAATACTCTCAAAAATAATGTCACAGATGTTGACTTAAATGACACCTTTCTCAGTCAGGTGTTTGACACGGATCATTCCGTTATCCCTCGTGGATTTGAAACTTCCAGTAAAACTTCTGCTGACCAAAGTCAGACATTTTCTAGATCAAATCTCATTGCAGAACAACACAAAGACTCAGATATTTTGTCTTTGTTTGACAGGGTAGATGATGAAGGTAAAACTTCAGATAGCTCTGTTTCCTATTATACAAATCTGGTATTCTCATGCGTAAATGGAGACCTCCAGATGTTTTGGTTGATGACGATTGGGCTATAAAACATCAAATTGTGATTCCAAAGCCCTATCGTGCTGAAATATTGCGCCTGGCCCATGAAACGCCCTGGGCTGGTCACTTAGGAGTCAGGAAAACTTATCATAAAATTCTCAGTCACTTTTATTGGCCTAATCTCAGGCAGGACGTAGCACATTTCTGTAAAACTTGTCACACATGTCAAGTGGTAGGAAAGCCAAATCAGACCATTCCAAAGGCCCCTTTACAGCCAATTCCTGCATTTCAAGAACCATTTAGTAGGATACTAATAGACTGTGTTGGGCCCCTACCAAAAACAAGATCAGGAAATGAGTACATGCTGACAATAATGTGTACATCAACTCGGTTCCCAGAAGCCATACCACTGAGAAATATAAAGACAAAGACTATAGTGAAAGCTTTAGTCAAATTTTTCACTTTATTTGGCCTCCCTAAATGTGTCCAGTCCGATCAAGGCTCCAACTTTATGTCTGGAATTTTTCAACAAGTAATGGATCAGCTAGGCATTAAACAGTATAGGTCATCCGCCTATCATCCAGAAAGTCGGGTGCTCTTGAGCGATTTCATCAAACTTTGAAAAACATGATTAGGACCTACTGTTTTGACACAGAGAAGCAGTGGGATGAAGGAATTCATTTTCTGCTCTTTGCTGTTAGAGAGTCAATTCAAGAGTCTCTTGGTTTTAGCCCATTTGAGCTTGTATTTGGACATACAGTCCGTGGCCCACTTAAGCTCGTTAAAGAGAAATTCCTGTCTGACGACGATGATTGTCTGAATATTTTACAATATGTGTCAGATTTTCGTACAAAGCTCTCTAAAGCATGTGAATTAGCCAGAGAAAATCTTGAGTCATCTCAGCAGTCAATGAAAACACAATATGATAAAAGCACCTCAAAACGGAAGTTTGAACCAGGTCAAAAAGTTCTTGTTCTACTTCCAATTCCTGGCAAACCACTCCATGCTCGTTACTTTGGGCCATATCTAATTGATAAGAATTGAGTGATTTAAATTACATCATAATAACACCTGACAGGCGAAAACAAAAACAGCTATGTCACATAAATATGCTTAAGCCATATTTGGATAGGGATAATCCTACTATAACTCAGCCTGTCAGTGCAGTCAGTTCAAACCATTATGAAGATAGTGATACTGAAACTGACTTGAGTGAAAATACTCTAAACTCAAAGCTGGGCTCGGTCAAGCTTCAGAACTCAGAAATCCTGGAGAAGCTGGAGTCTACAAAGTTGGCACACCTCCAGCCAGAACACCAACAACAGCTGAAAGAACCAATCCATGAACATTTGTTCCCAGACATTCCAACAAGGACAAACATCATCTACCACAACGAAGATGTCTGCGACAGTAATCCAATGGAACAACATCCAGACAGACTGAATCCTGCGAAAGCGGAATATCTCCAGGAGGAAGCCAAGTATTTGCCGAACAATGACTTTATAGAACTCAATACAAATAACCGGACTTTGCCATGCATACTTTATGCCAAATTCAGTGCCATTTCAAGTTTTCCAATACCAAATTGCAAGAGGATAGTCATGGGACCGATCATCCTGTTTGCTATTTTTAACAAATTTAGCAAATTTAACAAATCCCAGAGAAACTAATCCCAGAGAAACTACTCTACAATTGAAAAAGAGTGTTTATCTTTGATATTAGCTTTACAGCATTTGAAGTTTATGTTACTTCTTCAAATCAGCCAATAGTGGTTTATATTGATCACAACCCTCTTGTTTTTCTGCAGAAATTTAAAGGCAAAAATCAGAGATTGCTAAGATGGAGTTTAATGTTACAGGAGTTTAATCTTGACATTAGACATATCAAAGGCAGAGACAATTTAATTGCAGACTGTCTCTCTCGTATTTAGAAATTATTGTTGTTCACTTTCAAGAAATTTTATTGTTGTTCACTTTCAAGAAATTTTACTTTAGAGTAAAACAAAATTTGAGTACTTAAATCCTTTTCAAGATTACATTTGTAAAAGAAAGATTTTTCTTTGAAAAATTTTCTTTTTTTGAAGAGGGGGTGTGTTATGTAGGTCATTTCCCCCACACTCATCATGACCTGAGTTCAATTAGTCTAGAACATTCTCAAGGTCACTGCCCTTGATGACCTCACAACCTTGAATTCAATTAGTCATGTTTGGAATGTTCTGGAAAGTTGATTAGTTGTGTAAGGGAGATAATTTTAGAACAGTAATTAGCATGTCAATAAAAGTTCTAGATTGTTCTTATATGCCTTTATAAAAGGGACGTGCACAGCTTCCAGTCAGACTTTTGGGATCGTGTCTCTTGTGTGTTACTAAACTCCAGCAGTAGTCATTCTCAAGACTTTTCAAGACCTTCACTGCCAACGCTGGATTTATACTGTGGACTTTGTGCAGCTTCAAGCCTGCAAGGACTGTTCATTCATCCAACTGACTGTTACAACTCTGAGACTGGAGCTTTGCCGTCCCAGCTGAGATAAGTAGTCTGTACACTTTTAAAGCTTGTACTCTATCCCTGACTTAGCAATTAGTTTTATTTTCGTAATAAATTTTGTTTAAACGTTAACTGCTGAGTTCACCCTTTTGTTCGTTTTCTCTGCACGTAACATAGTCAAGAACTAAAGTATTTTACTTGTTGCTCAGTATTGTCACCTTCCAAACGGGTAGTGAGCACCTGCCATGACTGCGATGGTGCACGCCATCTGTTAACTTGGCAACTCTCAATAGTAACTCCTTAAATGGCCGCCTCTTCTCATCATGGCAATCTAGCGCGATTGCAAGCAGGGGAAATTTAAAGCAGAGGAAGTTTTTGATCCGTTACGATTATAATAACATATTGTGAAACTTATCAAAATTACCTTGAAATGTCTGCACCTCGGCCGCATTTCCTCAAAAACATTGTATACATTTTAACCTGACAATGGCATAGCTACATCCTGGATCAGAGTCTTAGTGGAAGTTCCACAAATATACACTTGGGAAATAGCTTCCCCTTTCCTTACTTACTTAACCCGGTCAACTGTAGAGCACATAGACTGTACTAAACGTTACTCCCCTACCCCCTCTTACGCACAGGAGTCAGATAGGTTTTTCTTATTATTGTAACTTAATATTTCTGTTATATTTAATTAGAATAATTAGGAGAGTTACTATATTTTCTCTGTGTGTCTGGATTACTGTTGCATGGACATTAACCCTTTTCACCACCATGGTTCCACCAAACCCATTGTTATCAATGGTGATCTTGGACCTGTATACAGGGAGCTTGGGGTGAAAGGGTTAACTGGTAGCATCTATCACATTAGTTCTGTCTTCCCACTTGCCCACGGCCAGTCGAAATCAAGGCCTTCCAAATTAATTAACTTGACCCGAAAACAGTACATTAAATCATTACAAATTGGTGGCAGCAAAGGGATGATTAATTGAAAGATTATTAATTTTGAAAGTAGAAAAAAATATACATAAAAGTTTGTGATCTGTCTTGCTGCTCGCCTGTGCATGAAGGAGCCAGGCGTTTATTTGCATAGGGAAAGCATTCACTTTTCGTTTTGCATTTTTATTAGCTTAGTACACAGTTGTAGAAGTTTGATCGAAAAAATATATAAGAATTTTGTATTTTTTCAAAGAATGGCTGAAGCACTGACTTTCGATGGTGAGAGGCATGATGATTCTAGAAGTGTTGGCGAGTTTAGTGAGGGTGATTACTATTACGAGCCTTTGACTTTAGTTGATGAGATAGCTGAAACAGATCAAATTCCAAGTACCTTGGTGCTGAGTGGTAGAGATGGCAGACTTTTGACTGATGGTTTGAGTACGAGTGTGTCAGCAAACCAGAGACCGTGAGATTGATAGGGGTTACACTGAACGTAGAAGTGTGAGTGGCAAATTGATGTTCACCAAGGAGATATAGGCCAAATGTTGAGTAATGGTGCTGATGTCGGCATGAGGACATATGACAGAGAATGTGTCAGTAGTAAAGGTGTTGATTATGAAAGGGAGGCAAGAGAAAGTCAAGAGATGCTAGAACTTATGCGTAATGAGATCCGGCAAATTGCAGGCGGCAATGCGTAATCAAGCGCATGGAAGTAGCAGGCTGAACAGTCAACAGAGAGTATCTCAGGAAAGACTGTTAGAGGTTATTAATAATCCCGAGAAAGGTAACGATCCTGCTCCCACTTGCAGAGAACCCACAATACAGGCACCTGCAGTAACAGTCGACCAGAGAATGTAACTGTTAATACTACCGCATCACAGCACAGGCGACCCAATAAGTTCTGAGTTTTTCACACTGTTTTCTCTATCATTTTCTCTTCTTTCTTCATGCTCTGAATGATCGGAATAAATAAAATAAATGGTTTATATAACCTAACCTAGCCTCTGTGACTCTTTATTTATTTTACACTCCATTACAAGGATATATATCTCTCATACACACATGCTGTAATTAATTAGTCAACACAACTAATTATGCTAATCCTTGGACTTATCAGAGGTTGGTCAACATCGGAAAGATAGTGATGTTAATGAAAAAGGGGAAGGTATGAAGATCTTGGGAAACATGTCCCGAGGACGTCCGTAAACCTAGTGGACGCTTATATATTCATGATATGCGCAAACAAACACTGCTCATTATTCAAAAATAAACGGGAAGTTAGATTGAAAGGAACGCTGGAAACGCGCATGCTTTTCGTTGCCAAGCGCCAAATTCTAACATAACTAATTATGGTCCTGCTCCATGTAACAAATGCCACCCAGAAAGTATCGACCGGACAAGCAGAAAAAGATCACCGGAGTGGCCGTTTCATGAGTTTTTCAACAAAATTATATAGATGTATGTTTCACGTCGTCGTTTTCTGGGAGTGTATATACCAAGTATAATTTACAAACCGCGTCGTGATTCAAGGCACAATGGTGACACATTAGCACAGCACGCACTGGAGAATTTTTGCCAGCACTGTGAATTTTTTAACCAGTCACCTTCATTTCTCTGCATTCGCTATTAAGTCCATGTCTACCGTAACATCGTTATTTTCTGTCTCAAAGTACGTACCAGCAACAGGCCTTTGACGTCAAAGTCGGTTGTTTTCTGGTATACGGTAGCAACCAAGCTCATGACTAGAATGACTCTACGGCGTCAAAGAGTTAATCTTTTCGCCTAATAAAAGAGAGTCGGTCGCTACATGGAGCTAGTTTCTAGCTCCATGGTCGCTACTAGTCTAAGGAATTCATCGATTTTCAATCGCGCCTTATGCTGTTAGTGCATAAAATTCCCGAAAGAAGCGGCGCACGGGCTATAAAACTTCGTTTGTACTGTTAGGCTAGCTTTGGGTCCATAGCTGTGGTGTTTTCGGACGGGATTTCTGCCTTTTACGGCTGGTTTTGACTTTAACGTCACCACCACAGCCATGGGAACGTCCATGTTCTGCCCGACAGCACGCTTGTCGCAACTTTGTTTGTCGATATTTCGAAAATTTTCCACCCAAATTAAATATTGCCAACACTCATCGACAACATGGTTATTAGGGGCCTACCACTACCAGAAATCCGCTCAAAAATCACCAAACTATTGCCGTTTTCCAGCTTTTTCCGACATGACTACTCGCAGACCGTTCTTTTTCTGGCGTACAAGCGATTGACGAGGCTCAGTGCAGCCCGTCACTAAAGTCACGTCAGCGGTGACCTCGCAACATCGAAACACAAACTGACATCACCGATGATGTCGGCCACTACGTTAAGAAGCCTGTGAGAATTTTTAGCAGCACTGTGAATTTTTTAAACCAGTCACCGTCATTTCTATTCACTCGCTATTATCTCCATGTCTGCCAGTAACATATCGTTATGGAGAAGTTTAGTACACGTAATTACGTTCCATCATCAGCTGATCAGTGATAACCATACGTCGCGTACGTGTAGAACATACGTTCGGAACGGCAAACAACACCTCTACACATACAAAATGTGGTCACAATTACGTGTAGTATTTTTTAGATATTCTTGATTATTTCCGCGAATTTAGACAAGAAACCTTGTAAACTATCATGGAAAACATCTTTGATATCATAATATTTCGTAGAGTTTGCACCAGCGTAAGAAGTACTTGCTATATGATTTCCTTACATGGACGAAATGTTGTTGTCTCATTCCACTTGTTATCTGACGCCGCCCCAAAGAGTTCTCCAACCATATAAAAAACTGTATCAAAGAAAATCGGCTAGAATATTCCTCATATAAAAATTAATGTTTCTTAAAACCATGTTAAAACTTAACGAATTTCCAATGTTTGTGAGAAAAAATACAGCAAAATTATTATTACGGGCAGACCACCGTCCCTCCACCCACGGACGGTGGGCAGACAAAACCTTAGCAACACCACCCGATTGAGAGAACCACGTACACGAACTTTGACCCTATTCAAAATCAGACTTGTCCCTGGGAAATATGTTACAAGTTTGCCCACATATAAACAACGCAAAGGTCAAAGGTTTCAACTTCCGACTTCCTGCTTTACGGACGTCCTCATGCCATGAACTGCAGGCAAGGCACTGGCAGGGTTTGCACTGTTCGCGACCATTTAAACGTTTGAAATTAGAGTAGCTGACTCTCCTCGGCCATCGAAATACATTGGCTGCAGTAGATTGTGGATAAATGATCATGACTGGCCGCAATTTGGTAATTTCTGGACACATTTCAGGAGAGCTTCTTACCTTCCCGTTTTAGTAACCATTCCTATCTTTCGCGATGTTGACCAACCCGTAAAATCCCTGATAAGTCCACGGATTAGCATAATTAGTTGTGTTGACTAATTAATTACAGCATGTGTGTATGAGAGATATATATCCTTGTAATGGAGTGTAAAATAAATAAAGAGTCACAGAGGCTAGGTTAGGTTATATAAACCATTTATTTTATTTATTCCGATCATTCAGAGCATGAAGAAAGAAGAGAAAATGATAGAGAAAACAGTGTGAAAAACTCAGAACTTATTGGGTCGCCTGTGATCACAGGCCACAACTGACACAGCAAAGTTGATGAAACAGCCATATACATCAACCAAATTGTCCCAGAACAGAAAAAACCGGTCAACAGTGGCAGGGCAGTTGCTTCTTCAGTAGATGATGTAATAAGTTTACATAGAGGAGAGATCATTGATGTTGAGACGTTGTCAAGGGTAAGACAAATGGCGATCAGGTAAAGGTAATTTGGGACTTTGCTGAACAAAGGAAGCACAGCTTCCCGACCCAGATATCAATTAGATGTTAGAAGTAAAAGATAGGGGAGGTGAGCGACCAGCTTGGGAAGGGTGTCGGCCCTATCTGCACAAGCAAAGGTATATTGGGCTGATTGGAAAAATGATCGCAATCATACCAATCCATAATCCAAGGTCCATAATCCATTATGTCAGAATTCGTAAGACAATAGTTGTAAACATAGACACAAAACAGCACAAAACAGACAGTAAATAGACGGTACACAAACAAAGTCATATTCATGAAAGAAAGATATATGGACCTCTGGCCAGAAGACCAAGAAGTGATGTCAGGTGTTTCGAAAATAGTAAGCGCATCCTGCCCCACATGTGGCACCCGCCATATATCAATCTGTAAGTCAAATAGGTAGTGGTCACTAACTAAGGCCCAATGTCACCGATGCCATCAGCAATCATTTGTCGAAGAGAGATATTGTATTAATATCTACCAGCTTGCGATACATGCCAAAAAATGCCTTTGAATGTATAGACAAGTTAGAAATGGTGTGCTGTACAGACGATGGGAGTCTAGTGATGGTAAGTCAGTAGAATACAGGCTGGTAGTACCTGAAAGACTGAAGCCAGTTTTTTAGACGAACTTCATGGAGCAAAGACAGCAAGGCACCTTGGGGTAAAGAAGATGATAGACAGAATTAGATGCAAGTATTATTGGAGAGGTGTAAGTGTAGATGTCAGACCTTGGTGCTGTAAATGTTACGTATGTGTAGTTAGAAAGAAACCCACCAGGACAGCACGCGCACCTTAACAGAAGTGTCCTGTTTGGGCACCTTTGGAAAGAGTGGCACTAGACATATTGGGTCAATTCAATGTAACAGAAAGAGGAAATAGAGTTGTGTTAGTCGTAGGTGACTACTTCACAAAATGGATGGAAGTGTATCCACTTCCAGGTCAGAAAGCAGAGACAGTTGCACGAGCTTACGTACAATAATTCGTTTGTAGGTTTGGCGTACCACACAGCTACACTCAGACCAGGGGCGTGACTTTGAATCACTGATATTCAAAGAAATGAACACATTACTAGGTACAGAGAAGACTAGAACCACAGCATACAATCCCAATCTGACGGTATTGTCCAACATTTCAACCGCATCATAGTTTCAATAGTTGGCACGTTGATTGATCCTAATTTGAAGAATTTGGATGAGCAGCTTTTGTGTGCTACAATGGCATATCGCAGTACCCCACAAGCATCCACAGATGAATTGCCCAATATGATGATGTTACGAAGGGAAATTCCGATGACACTTGACATTGCGATGAGTAGAGTTATTAGTGCAGAGGACGATGATGTAAGGACTGATCACGTGCAAGCATTACGTCACAATTCAAAGGAAGCATATGAGCGTGCTAGGGTAGCATTGAATGAAAGCGCTGTGCGACAGAAACGGAATTATGATAGGAGGTTACTACGGAAACCACTAAAGCGAGGGGATTTCGTTTGGGTGTTCAATAATTAAAGAAAGAAAGGTGGGTCAGTCAAGCTAAGACCGATATGGGAAGGTCCATACATAGTACTCAACAAACTTTCAGATGTGCTGTACAGAATTCAGAAAGGTCCATGAGCAATACCAAAAGTAGTTCATTATGATAGGCTGAAGTTTTACACAGGTGATAGAATGCTAAATTGGCTTGCAGTAGACAATAATGCCGAGGTAACAGTAGACAATGATGATGATGAAATGTCAATGACCGGGGAAGTGAATGACGAAGTAGTGAACGAGGGCTGTGTAGAGACAGAAGCTGCTGTAAAGTAGGTCAAATGAACAATGGACAGAATACGAGACAGCGACAATGTGGTGAGCCAGAGGCAGTAGAAACTAGGGTAGAAGTAGACATAGGGACACATCCGATTAATGGCAAACCAAATGATAAGACAGAACTAGTTTGGAGATGGTCAAAACGTAGTATAAAGAGACCACAAAGATTCCAATTGAATGAGCTTGGATATTAGAACGAATGAACTGCGTGCAGTGACTAAAATTGCATGTGCATGTCGACGGAATATAAATCCAGCAATTGTTGAAATGTACTGAGTAAAGAGATCTGTGAGTATAGAAAAGTTCAGAGAAGTTAAGTGTGGTGAGTTTGGGTGAAAGAATAAATTATGTAAAGTATGTAGTTGCCATGGTGTATGTAAATGAATGTAGAAGATAATGAAGAGTGACAGTTTAAAACTAGTATGAGAGGAAGTAATATAGAGATAAGTTGTGTAGTGTTAGTTGATCGTTTTATTGTAGTTTGTTTTGAAAGAGTTCAACAGTAGATTCAATTTCATTTAATTTCAATAGCTTTATGTTTACTTGAATGTCAATGTTTTATATGTCTGTATCTGACCTGTGCGATTCCCCAGTACTTGTCTGTCCTGTGCATTCCACCTCCCCCCCAAATTGACTGTGAACTATACTGGCCTTGTGCTGTATTATCTTTCACTTTAAGTATTGCCCCGGAGTGCAATGTCCTTAGGAGCTGTGTGAAGCTTATCAAAATTACCTTGAAATGTCAGTACTTCGGCCGCATTTCCACAAAGACATTTTACACATTTTAACCTGACAATGGCATAGCTACATCCTGGATCAGATTCTAGGTGGAATCTGATCCAATGAGCTCTACCTGCCCTTTCTGCACCTGTTCTGCGACCCCCGTCAGGTCAATGGTGGTGCTCATTATATGGTTGTGGGTCCCTTGCACACAATAAAAATAAGCCTCGATGCTGTTGTTCAGTCTGGCTATACCTGTCTGCATCAATCTGCTGCCCAAGCCCAGTTCAACTGCCTTTCTGCTTTTTTTCTGAAAGATAGTAGTGGACCCTCTCGCTGTCCTGAATCGTATGTTTGTATATCCTGCCAAAGAGGTCCTTGGTGTATCAAATATCTGTCCCAGCTGATAGAAAAGTCCTGATGATTGATCTTGTGCCCTTGCTCAGCAAAGGGCCTCTGTTACAGCCTCATCGGCTCCATCTTGTACCTCAAGTTTTCGTTGTCACTAATGCCAAATTACCAGAAGATGAGGATGTAATTGGGATTGTTTCTATCCTTGAAAACGCCATCATAAGGTTTCTCAGCCGCCATCTCATGGAGAATACGCTTAGTGTTTAAATACACATGGAAACGGAGAAAGGAAATTATCTGTTGGGGCAAGTGGTCTTAGAAAGTTACAGCACAGCCAGCCGTGGTGCAACAAACAGTACAATTGAACTGCAAGGGCCAGTATGAATGTGGGCCTGCTAACAGTGTATTTGCCTTTGTGGAAAGATATTATTCTTAAATATGTCTTTTGGGCGGGTGATGAGCTTTTTCCATCATGGTCATGTAGATTTCAAGCCCTGTCAGCAGTGCCAGCAGCAAAGCAACCGAAACATTAGAATATAAGATTAGTTGAGCCATTTGTCTGATTATCGCTACAAAGGATATGTAGAGAACTCTGGGCAACACCTAAGTCCTGTTTTCAACTTGTTATCAATATATATATATATATATATATATATATATATTATAGTTACATAACATTACTTCAAGTACAGTAATAATATATATTACTTAAGTTTCATGCATCCTGCAATCATCAGACAGAAGAAGTGAAAGGATTCTTACCCCAACACTCATATATGTATGATCGGGACGTACCATTCTATTTGCAGGTGGTGTTAACATTTGATAAATTGTATTTGTTTTGGAGGTGACATTTGAAACCAACTCAGTGTGTTTGTTTAACAGCGAATATTTGTCAGCATTTATAATCGGCTTATACAGGACGACGGGCTTGGTGTACTGATAAAACACTACAGCCAGCAAGGTTTGGAAAGATGAGAAAGGAGATTACAAAGGTATTTCATGAAATTGGGCTGAAGATCACAATTGAGACAAACAAGAAAATAAAACCTTTTTGGACTTTACATTTAATCTGAATGACGACAAGTTCTATCCATACCGTAAACCAAACAACCAAACAATGTATGTTCATAAACAGTCTAATCACCCGCCAACAACCTGAAGCATTAAGCAAACGCGCGCATCTCAACAATATCCAGCCATAACAGCATCTTTGATAAACACAAATGTCACTACAACACAGCGTTGAAGTCAAGCGGATACACAGATCAAATTGAATATGTCAATACCAGCCAATCAGCCAGAAGGAGCATAATCGGAAACTTAACATCACAACCCCTGGGTCTATCTGTACACTAAATACTGTGATGGTAGGTATGGCAGTTTGGAGCTTTGCGTGTGACGGACATACATCCGCACATACATACATACAGACAGACGCCACCGACTCACCATATAAGCTCTCTTTGGTATTTACATACATACCAAATTTGAGCTAAAAATACTGTGAAAACTACATTTGCCCCATAGCCTTCAAATGAGTCTACTGAGGTAGAAATCAAAGTATTGTGAAAATGATAAAGTACAAATGTATTCCAAAAGGCAGATTTTACCTTAAATGTATAAACATTTTTTGAGATCAAATCAAGCTGTAATTTCTATTAAGTACTTTCTCGAAACTGTGTGGAGCATTTTATGTCAACTGGGCTGGATCGGAATCGTCCCTGAGTCAGATTCGCTAGTTCTTCAATTATTTTTTGCTGCCCGACCAATACTACACAATCCTAAACTTCTGAAATCGCCGATAAAAATCTCAAAAGCTCAACTTCCCCTGCTCGATACTAGACGATAATTAGACTTGTCAAATCGCGGTTAAATGTCTGATATTATATATATATATATATATATATATATATATATATATATATATATATATATATATATATATATATATATATATATATATATATATATCGGCGATTTTAACCATCGTATACATCCAGCCAAGCCCGACTTTCATAGTTCTACTCTAACTCCCTCTAACTTCGATATTGGACTTGTCTTATCTTAGGCAAATATTTGATATACAGGATATTTCACCACTGTACAGATCTAGACCAGACAAAACGGACTTCCTAAGTCCAATTCTAACTGTCTGTGACTTTGAAAGTTGCCATCATTGTTCCTCTTCTGAAAGATATTGGCAGTGGCTTTGGCAAATAATGACGCCCACCCTGTTATCTCTGCAAGGTCTTGAAAGCAGTTTGCAGAGAATGGGGTATGTAAGGTTACCGGCAATCGTGCGGACCCAAAGTGAGGACCCTAACAATCATAGAGCAAGCCAGTGTGAGGGCTTGAAGTTAAGGGCCCTCACAAATGAAGTGCGAGTGAATGTAAGGGCTTGACGTTAGGGCCTCACTTTTATATAGCGAGCGACTGTGAGAGTTTGACTGTCAACAAGATCTAATAACAACTTTAATAAATCAAAGTCCCCCCTACCCTGTCTGCGAGGTCCAGAAAGCATTTTGCAGAAAATGAGGTATGTAAGGGCACCGGAAATCGTGCGGAGCCAAGTGAGGTGAGGGCCCTCACAATGATAGTGCAAGCCAATGTGAGGGTTGAAGTTAGGGCCCTCACTTTCAAATAGCGAGCGATGATGAGAGTTTGACTGCCACCTGGATCTAATAACAACTTTAACAAATCAAAGTCACCCCTACCGATTCACTCCTACATGTAAAACCACTATACGACCTACATGAAAGTACAAGCTTTGCTTGGCAGCATGATCATCTATTCTATAGGTGCCAGATATATGCTTTGAGGACACCAAGTGTCAGGACATTGTGAACCGTAGCCTGATTGCAAAACTACTGAACCGAAGTTGTGATATTTTTTTTACATTTGAGTAAGGACCGAAAGTAGGGTGCATTCCCTTTCACATGTAATCGACAACGCATATTATCTGTAGGCAGACATCGAATCTCGCTGAATTATCGGTATTTGCATGATGTTACCTTCCTTGTTTCTATTTTCTTATGTGCGGAGGTTGCTTAAATGAAATATTCGCTTCAACGTATAAAAATATTGAGTTTTGTCATCATGCAAAGCACTCTTACGTTGCTTACAGTTAAAAGCACAGTGTTCTTGTCCGCTTCTACTGAATTATAGTTTCATTTTCCAAGGTCAATAAGTTTTCTTAGTAGGAATAGTCATACCGATGCTTTAAAACCTTTAAAGTCCGTCAACAATGAGGGTAGAGTTTTGATTGGTTGGTTGGTCCGACGAGTTTCCCACTTCTAGCAAAAACGTGTTGATCCAATACCGCAATTCTTCTATCCACGTCGTTTTATACGCAGACTTTTCTTTGTACTAGCAAAGTTGTTGAGAGTCCATAGCATGTTGGAGTAATTTTCAACAACTGAACATATTTCTTTAATTAAAATTTGACCATAGATACGTGCAAAACAAATGTTTACTTCAATGTAATATTTGTTTCGTTTTGTTTGTTTTTGGAAGGTCCTTGTGCCCGTTTTTGCTTATTTGTGAGTTCCTGAGAGAGAGAGAGAGAGAGAGAGAGAGAGAGAGAGAGAGAGAGAGAGAGAGAGAGAGAGAGATCAAATAATGAAGCGCTGTAGTCATAGGTTACATGCTTTTGTCTGCGATTAAGTCAACTTGCACTCTTTGTACGAGATTAGGGCTGGTGAATCCAATTGTCTCAAAATGTTCTGAGTAACCGGCATCAGTAGGTTCCATTTGGGCACCTTTTCGGCATTTGTGTCATTATTCGTTAATCTCGCTTCACTGAGATACTTTCTTTCATTTTGTGCATACACCAACACAACAACTTCCTTGCCTTATATTAATTTGGATCCTCTTTGGTATGAGCTCAGTGCCCCGTAAAGTTTGGGCGAAAAGGTTGTGCCTAATCTTGAAAATTTTGCTTTTTCCTTTGCAGCTTATCGCATGATAAACACTCGTGTACGTGTAGGAGACCATAAAAACCACCTACATAATGGAGTTTGTGGTCAGCCCATAGATGAAGTCGACGCAAACAGAAAACTTGTTAACTGTCCTGGGAAAATGATTGGTCGGTACGTCAGTTTGGATATACCAAACCGTGTGGAAGACTTGAGTTTGTGCGAAATCGAAGTATATGGACAAGGTACGTAGAACAATGCACGTATTGCTTGACAAGATTTTAACCTGTACACTAGGAAACGATACGTCACTGCATAACATACCCAAAATATATTTGACATGCCGTTTATGTGAAATTTTAACAAACTTTTGGTCAATTATTAAATAGTTAGAAGTGATGGACTAGGGGCAATACAAATGCTATCCTAACGAATAATACACTATGACATAGTGAGCAGAACATTTCATTATGAAAGATTAGAGGTTATTAAACAGATTCTTTCAGAAATTTAATCTCATGTCTAAAGTAAGCCATTTACCAAAAAACAAAATTTACGTTTAAGAAAAGGGGGTCTCACCGCAAAACTAATAACAACGACCCAATGGCGAAACTGTCTAAAAACGATAAGAACTGTTGTTGCAGTAAAACTAAAAAGAAATTATACTGTAACATTCCCATGTAAAGGGAATACATATTTTTGTCTTTACTTATCTCATCTATTTAAAATTGCCCAATGAACTGGCTGGTGTCCACTCGTCAATGCCGATCTCAGATGTCAATGTTTACGTCTTACGGACTTTGTAGTGACACATACTTTGCTAATATTTCACTTGACGTAAAATCTGTTCTGTTGTCGGAGTCGATTTTTCGATAATAGGCATGATCAACAAGCAGCTGCAGGCTACAGCTGATCATCTTCCCTGCAGCCTTACACTTAAGTTTCGATTCCGATCGAGAATTTACGGAAATTATTATGTGACGAAGGAAGCTTATCGTTGTTTGTGGAATTGATTAATGTTTGGGCCTTCTATGTCCCTTTCTTTAAGATTATACGCGACTTATTTATTCAGTTGGACTTATGTCGAGGTGGAGCGTTCGGGTTTATCGCTAGGTACGACGGTCTCATTGAGCCTTAGGGCTGGAGCCGAGATGCATTGTTACTTATCTATCAGAACCGGTCAAAGCAGCCCCTTAAGGCAAACCTAAATTAGGCTGCATTCAATAACAGCTATGGAGGGAAATTTCAGGCGGGACTGGAAAAATTTACAATATGCCAGGGGGATGTGAAAAAATGAGATTGCAAAGGGGGGACTTGAAAATTAATTGAATATCAAATTTCTTTCCGAACACCATCTGGCACTTTCATTTCCTGCTATTTCCATATTCGGCGCGCCCTTCGGGCGCATTTTTTATTAAATAACATATTGATGATCTAAGCAGCCACCTTACCGGAGGGGGACACCTTGTTCCCGCACCCCCCCCCCTCGAGGACCGCTTGGCGGTCATGAGAATACAAGGGCACGTATACGTTCAGTACAGGATATACATACATTGTAACTGTGTGCAGACAGCTCTGAACAGCTCTGCTTAAGATACATATCAACACAGGACACAAACTTGTACGCAAAACATAGGAATACCCACAAATACTGTACACTGTCAACGTTGGCGACGATACAAGAATTTTGCGTTATATACCTTTTATCGCCTTTGTTTTACTTTATCACGTTAAGTATGACACACTGTTGTTACATAAAACGTTGCACCTGTACATTCACAGCAGCGTATTATTCTGCTACCAAATTTTTAAAATGCTAGTAGCGCCGCTTTCTTTCGCCAGTGTGGACTGTACATTGGTCACGGCATCAATAAAAGGAGCACCTCTTCATTGCTGATAATAAAACTAATTTGTCTTTTTTGTCAACTACAAGATTATGTTCACATGAACAGAGGTATTTTTGAATGATCATCTGACTTGCCGAGCTTTCGAATACTTAAATATGTTCGATTCTAACTCCAATTATTTACTGTAACTTGGTTGCAGCTGTTGACCAGGATTTCAACCCCTTACTGTATACAAATATCACTTGAGTGACACTGTCTGCACTCAGATTACACATTGATAAATCTCACTGTACAGTAGAAATGAGTCAACTGTATTGAATACATATATGCAGTAATGTTCAAACTTAAAATTTGTACAGATATTCATGAACAAAAACACGAACACAACTTCCCAAGAAATTGTGCATGCATTTCTTGTGCTATTCAGAACTCTTTGGCAAACTTAGTGTGTAGTACTTTATGCGTCTTTTAATCCTAAAAATAACGTTGTTCCATGGAGAATGTTCCCCAAATACTATTACGTTGATAAAAACGATAAACAAATTTGTAAATAAGCCTTCAAAGTGAAAAAGACAGCATTGAAATTTAAAAACAACGGACAAGGTCGTCAAGTAATGCTCAAAACTATGTACAGCGATGTAATTATGAACAGAAAAGTTTGCAGAGGCGGAACTGCACACTAAAATTGCAAATCGCATTGTTGTTTTAAGTTGGAGTAAGCTGTTCATACTACGGATTTTAGTTATGGGAAAATACTTTCTAATGATACCTGGACTTTTCCTTTTTATGTTATTAAAAGAACTGATAGATACAAGAAGTTGAAAATGGGCAACTGTTAGGGAACGGCTACCAATTGTTAATAACTTACACTACGTCTTTGGGGTTGCCAAAGGATGTTATCATCTTACTTTCAACCAAAACAAACTTTGTCATTTTATTCAGCTTTCATGTGAAAAGGTTTTGAGAAACTTTTAAGCTTAGCCAATGAGACAAGTCTTAGTTGTTAGTATGGATAAATATGTGTGACATGCTAGGTGAAATGGATGCACACTCTTTTTCCGTTCCTGCAGACAATGCATTCTGTTGTTTTGCCATAGGCTGGCACATAGGTGTTTTTTTTTTCCAAAATAAACATAATAAGCCAGGCAATGACATGTTGTGACACACTAACGAGGATTTCTGGATATCGATGGTGGCAATATTCCTTTTTTTCATCAATATTGATTACACACTCTTTTGTACTGGAAACATGATTTTACAGCAATGTGGCACACAATCACATCACCCTGTCCTGAAAGTCACGCATTCAGAGACATAGTCTTGGACGCAGATAGTCATACATAATTTGTTGCATTACACATTGAGTCTAAAACACCGTTTTACTTGTCAAATAACAAAAAGTCGACCTTTATTTTATACATGATAGTAAATTCACTAAATAATTTAAATTTGAAGGAAACACATTTCATTTTACCATGCTCACATTTACACTATTAGTTATCGCTTTTACGCACCAGTTACAAAATATATATTTAATAAATTCATTTCGGTAACAATTTTTTTTTTGTAAGACGTGTATTTAAACTATTTATACTTTTTAGTTTTAATACAAGTCTCACTGATCTTACTTTACAGTCTTACTTTATTATCAAATTGTGAGAAGATTGCTGCATAAATACCTTTTCACCCGAATGCAGTTTAAATGTATAGCTTAAGCTTAAATGTATAGCTTAAGCCTCTAACCTGTACATATTTCTGTCATTCCAGACGTAAGCAATTGCTCAGAAGGACTTACTACATACTATGGGTCTGATATACAGTGTTGTACCGGGTACGAATTGAAGAACAAAACATGTGAAGGTATTTGTGTCTGCTTTGGTCAACATTTAGAAATTGTGTTTCATTCCTCGCAAACCTTGACAAAATCGCACCTGAGCGATATCAATTTTTAAGAAGTTGTCCGATTTTTCTTATTTATCATTGAAGATTTACTCTTACTTCAAGTACCAGATAAATATGTGTGAATAGAGGAAATATTCCAATGTGAGAAGACATTGGACAATTGTTTACGAGGAATTTAATGTAGTTGCAGTTGTAAATGAGAACAAAAAAAACAGCAAATATGTCTTCCCGATTCTTAACGAGTATTGATTAAATCACATAACGCCCGAGAGTTTGTGAGTATTTGCTTTATCGGAAGTGTTCTTAAACTGGCCATTCTTTTGAATTTGGTTGTCAGTGTAAGCCGATGACTCCATTCAAAAAGGATCTGATGGTGTCTTATTTACTTTAACATGTATAACGTCTTCACTAAACTTTATCTACCAAAGAAAAACTAACACCGTGACGGTATACGATTATTATACACAGATGTTGATGAATGTCTTAGTTATGGAAACCTGTGTGAACATAACTGCATCAACACGCCTGGATCATTTTATTGTGATTGTCGGGAGGGTTACCGCCTAGTAATGGATCGGAGGTCGTGTAAAAGTAAGTTTAATTGTAAATTTAGCTTGAGTTTCAAGTTCTATATGAATAACAATATAAAGTTTTAACTTATACTAATGTTTCACCAGAATTATCAGGGTTTGTAGTAGTCACACAACCACCAAGAACAAATTACGATGCAGCCTCAGCTTGTGCGAGCTACAAGAAGGTTCTGCTGAATGACCGAGAAAACATATTGGAGATTTACCAGATTATAAATAGGCTAGACCCTTACATACAAACGGAATTTTGGGTAGATGTAAGAGTATCTCTCAATGGTCAAGTTCTCGAAAGAAGTGATGGGACATTCTTAGGTCACAATCAGCTTCACCTGAATACCAGATGCTTTAAGTTAATCGATTGGTAAGTGACAATCTCTGGAACTCTATCGCTTTTAGTCGATTGTTTTGATAAAAACAGAGAGCCGTTCTCAGTAGTAGTAGTAGTAGTAGTAGTAGTAGTAGTAGTAGTAGTAGTAAACCATCGTTTATTCACTATATACACAAAATTGTACAAGGACTAAAATTCAGAAAACGGAAACCGGTTTCCAAAAAAGGAGAAAACGGAAAAGGAGAACATGTGAAATACAATGAATTTACAAATATTTACAATATAAGTACAGAAAAATTCAAACCGGCGTGAGAACAAAAGACGAAATCCCGATGACGAAAGATACTTTAGGTACAGCTACGTGGACAGATATCGATGATAAGCGAGGGTCTAGCTTCGGGTTACAGTTCAACACTACCTATTTGAGAGAACAGAACTTATGTTGTTATGTTAAGTGTATGTATGACCCTCCATCCGACTTTTAACCGATCCGAAGATCCGGAAAGAGTACGGTGCCCAGGATAAAAAGCTGACAACGGCCAGGAAATAAGGAACTGTCAATATATATGTGTGCAGAAAAAAGACAGGAACATGAAAGAAACCAAGGTTAAATTAAATCATTAATGACAAGGATCCATTATCATTGACTCTACAAAGGGCGTCATTAGTCGTCCAAGTGTTCTTGAAAATGGCAAGTTGATTATTAGTCCTTTGGGCCTTTGGCCCAAAGTACTAATGTGATGACGCGGCCTCTGTTGTCGCATACAGTGGGCCGTATGCTGTGGACGCAGGTATCTCAGAAACGCTTCAGTAACTTTTTCTGAAATTTGGTCTGGTGGTCACTTGGGCATGTATCTCAAACGGTCTTTTTTCTTTTTTTGATTGAATCATTTTAAAGTCACTTTTTTAGCTTTTTTGTGAAAACCACTATTTTCAATTTTTCCTCAAAACCACTGATTTGATTATTTTGATGTTTGGCATGGGTGTTCGTATAGTTGAAATGCCGTCAGAAATGTTCAAAATTTGGTAATACATGCCTTGTATTATTTTTAAACAATATTTTTATCCATTTTTATTTTATATTTACTTGATTTTGACTCACTTTCGCTAAAGCTACCGTCTGCGCATGCGCACAACTGTAGGACAAAATCTGAGTTGAAGAATCGAAACGGACGCCATCTTGTTTCTCGGTCGGGGCACATTTTTTACGTTATAAACGTTTCACTGTGTATTTCAATATGTTCTATAGTTATGAAGTTGACAGTGATGCACTTTTGCAGCTGTCGTGTATTTTTTGGTACGAAAGGCGCCTTTGATCGACTGAAGAATGATGGCCTCCGTAGGCGATAAACACCGGTACCGGCAGGCATATCAGTTCTACTGAGGAAGCAATCCACTGGCCCGTATAGGTCAGGGGCTCACTTAGGGGAGAACCACTTGATTTCTGGAGGGGGTATGGAGGATTTTGAGAAAAAAAAATGTCACCAGGTGAAATAAAAGAAAAAAATTAAGCCTGTAATGGCTTGAGAAAAAAAAATTCTCATAACAGACAGAAATAAAAAAGGAATTGTCACAATGCAGTTGAAATGACCAAAATTTGGAAACTTCATCCTCATGTATTCTTCGCTGGCATGCTGCCATAGGCAGCGCAAATGTTTTTACCACAAGCAATTCTTATGTGTTTTTTTCCAGCGCTTATGATATAAAGCATTCACTACTTTACACCTCAGTGCACTCGATGTTTTCCTTCCCTTTTCTGACCCAAGAAATCATATTTCAGGATTTCTGTTGCAATATCTCAATGGTATAGGCAATATCTAGATGGGACTATTTGACTTCTGTAAATTGTGAAAATTTAAAACACAAGACAGGAGTCAATAAACTAGTGTTAAAACCAATACATTATTCTCTCAATATAAATATGTTAGAAAGATTACAAGTTGACAATGAAAAATTGAGGAACAACAATATAATGAAATACAATGTGTGAGCCTTGTTTCTCTGACCACAAAAGATAACATCCCCCCTGAGAACTTAAAAGGAATTGACTGTTTTAAAGAAAAGCAGCTATAGTACTGATCACAGTTGATTTGCCAAAAAAGTGTTTTACAATTTAAAGTTGTATATATACTAGACTTTCCATTTTCTTTTCATGTGTTAATTGGAATGTAAAATGAATACATAAAACCATCCTGTGATATGTGAAACACTGGCTTAAATTTGAAAATTCACTGCTACTCCATTTGAAAAAAAAAATTGATGCAGGTCTGACAGTAGAAATAAAAAAATGCTGTCTCTCTGACAAAAAAGTTCCCATACCCACTTCCTGCATACCCCCGAAATCAAATGGGTCTCCCCTTAATATGCGCATGCGCATATAACAAGTTAGCATTGTTTTGCAAGGACTTTGAAAAATCAAACCGACGCCATCTTGTTTCTCGCGTCTGGTGCGAATTTTGACGTTTTGGGGTTTTTAGCGTGTATTTGATGATGTTTTGTAAATATGAAGTTCACAGTGATGGTACTTTTGTTGCTGTCATGTATTTTTTGGCACGAAACGCTCCTTCGATAGACTGAAGAATGATGGCCTCCGTACTCGGTACTCCCCAGTACCGGCGAATCCATTGCTTTAGCGAGGCAATCCCACCGGCAGCCCGTACTAATACTGGGTGAGCAGCTTGAGCGGACGTATAGAAATTTGCATAATTCAATAGGCTGCAGAGCCTCGTTTTGAATTAAACAAGCAATATGTCGGAATACACGTCGTTCGAGCGACTTGGTCGTGAAAATGGGCTCGAAAGCTCACAAATATGATTATTTAATGCGAAATTGAACATGCTATGAGGTAATGTACACTTTTGAGAGTAATTTCATCGTATCTATGCATGATAGAAATAAATACTAATGATAATTGACAACTGAATTCGTACGTTGCAATGATGGTTTATACCTCTCAGCTGTGTGCTATTTTTAGACTGTGACCCGAAACACACTGATACAGGTCTTGAACAAAATAATACTTGTTGTGTCAAACCACCTGCTATTGAACAATGCTTGTGACAAGTTTCGTGAATTTCTGACAGTGCGCCTATATTTGCGGCATGATTTCATGATGCCATGTATGCGCTGTTAGTGTTACCGTACAAGGCCGATCGTACAGCCCAGTGTACGCGTGTACAGCATACAACGCTATGGCACTGAAACTCGCCTTTATGCTATCGGACTTCAGTCAACATTGACGAGTTGAAACATGGTAACTGAACAGTGATATACTACCCGTTACCAGTGAAAAGGAAAACTGTGACAAATCACGGTCACTCAAATCCACTCTTACAACGATATTATTATCTTGAAAGGCTGAGGGGTCAGTAAAATCAGGCGTGGAATGTCCGACCACCACATCCTGCATCGACTCCAAACAGACAGACACTGACAGTTGACAATGACCGAATACAAGAGAAGTCGGCCAGTACAGTATGCACCCTATTAGAATATATGCTCCATGTTAGTGTTTCTTTTTTGAAGTCTCACTTAAGTTATATACGAAAGCGATCTAAATGTCATTCATAGATGACCGTAATGTTTGCAAACTTCACAGATCACAGTTCAACGCACGTATGATATACACACATTGGGTAAAATTAAGATGGCGGTGTATCGCGATCGTGGTAGCGAGTTTTGCAGTCTTCGTCATAGTTACACTTGAAGTTCGTTAAAAAGTCATAGGAGATGGCGAAGCAACTTAGTTAAGAGTCATCAAGCCATGAATTTTACTGAAGAAATGGCATAATGTTTGCCTGAACTTTAATACGGTACGCGCGCGATCTGCAGAAACACGAGGCAGACCGTACATGTTTTGCAGGGTGGACGTGGGAGCTCTTCGACTTTGAGTTGTTTTCTGAATGTTCGTAGTACCCGGTAGTATTAAACCGACAAAATAACAAAAACTATGGTACAGTAGTAAAAAGTTAAAATTGTTTGGCATATTCAACTGTGAAGAGAATGCGTATGCAATCATATTGCTTTGTTGCGAGTGGCAGACTTCTCCTGGCCGAGTCCCACTGCACTGGCCGAGTTGGTCGGCACCATCGGTGCTGGTGATGGCCGAGTTCGCAACTGCCCGACTTCTCCGGTTACCCAATGGAATATTGGTAGCCAATGCCTACGAGGACTACCGCGAAATTGTAACCCAAGCATCATATATAAATATAACATAAGTTGGATTGACAACAGTAAAATATGTGATATTGTGCAATCTTTGGGCCAAACAATTTGTAAACGTGAGCAAGGCGTCAGGGAGTGCAACACGTTCCTCACTTTAAGCGGCCATCTTGTCTTCTGATGGCGGGACGGTGTACAACCTACGAGGCCAAAGCAGTGATTTGCAGGGCATGAACAAGAATAAAACTAAGTTAGGGGGCTTAAATAATGATTAGACTGTCTAACTATGTAAAAATATTCACAAGAATCAGCTGTGCATGTAGTTGCGGCAGCCCAAAAGTAGGCCTATGTTTAGCGAGCCATAGATCGACAATACACACATAGCACCAAAAGTAAGCCGTAGAAGTTGATAAAAATTCATAGGCACAAACTTAACTGCTTTATATGACCATAGAAACGTCTCTGACATCGTTTGTTGGGAAAAAATGGGCTGAAATTGCCCCCCAAAAACAGGAAAAATCACACTAACGGTCAAGTAGAACAGCGCCCTCATCACTTCCATTTGAACGAAATTCTAATATAAATATGCAAATAGGGGTATCTCCGCTCAAGCTGTGAGAGCGAGGGAGCGCTCTCTCCTTCTACCTCCATGTCATAACAAACTATCGTCGTTTTATGTTGATGTACTGTCCTTTTCGACACAGCGATAACTTTTAGTTTTCTGTTGCTTATTTTGGGTAATTTCGACAGTTGTGCATTGATTTTGACATCATTGTTGGGCAGATCGTCCATGTAGCCGACACAAACACGAAGTGTCTATTACCGGCTACCAAAACTATGAAAAATAGTAAAGAATGAGCTACAAAATCACTATCAGTTTTAAGTTGCAGGTAGAACAAGTCTGTGCCTTTGTAAAAATACTATAAAAATAGTAGAAAGTGAAGAACCAGCTGAAAGTTAGTTGAGGAGACCTTGACCGCATATCATTTGCATCTCATTGTCGGCTACATGGACTGTGTGCCCATTGAGTTGACTTCGATCGCTAAAGACAGTGTGTGCATGCTTATGTTGACCGATTTACTTCATACGCGCACTTCAGAATCACGGCATAATCCGACATGGTATAAATTTGGCATGATCATCAGATCATACATGATCCGAGATTGCACTTTAGCAAGGTCACGATAACTAATGTTGTTTGTTTCACTGTCGTTTAATACCTATATTTCAACTAAAAGACCATTAGAATTTCCTCCTGGCTACTTTGAAATCGTGCACTGGCATGCATGTAGTTGTCAACATCACTATGCTTGAATGTAGTAGACTCTTACTATGAATATATCGACTGTCACTGCATATTGCATATGTGTGCAAGTCACTCCATATCATATCAAAAAATGTAGTATTGCGACGTTTGAGATGCCAGAAGCCAGAATTAACGGTTTACGAGAAAGTTATCTTACATGTAAAACTCAGTTCTACTGTGAACAAAATGCAAGCTATGTTGTAAAACTATCGTGAATAGCATAACATTTGTACCTATCACCGTGTCAGAAAATCAGACGGAAACAACCAGTCAGACAAACTGTGGTCAGGATGATACTGTCCAATTTTAATATTTGTCTCTCGGCACACACCAGATACTCATGACTGTAAAACAACATTTCCATATAATTGTATATTCAGTTTTTATATTTAATTTGCTTTTCACCATATTGTATGTCCTTCCCTGCACTACATAATTCAAAATTAAATATTGTTTTTGGCCTATACATACTTGAGGGGTAAGCTTATTTAGTCTCTCACATAAGAGATGCACTGTTGACCTTCAGAGTCCAAACTTTTTATCATTGTATTGTAGATAGGTGTACACTACAAATACTAAGTACAAGTGTGGTGAGTGTAACAAGCAAATGTATTTTAGTCAATGGCCCAAATTTATTTTCTATATGATGGACAATAAATACATGTGTAATCAATGCCAACAGTCCAGTTTAAGTAATTTGGTTTAGATTAGCATTGGCTAAATTTTGTCCCCTTCTGTATTATATAAGTTCACCGTTTCCTGTTTTAGATATTGTTGATCCTATTGAATTCCATCTCTAATTCTTAATTCACTTTCACACATATCAGGGTTGTTGATACTTAGAATCCACACTTGAACGTATGCTGGAGCAGTAACCAACCAGTTCAAATAACTTTCATTTATGTCCAAACAATTTGACTTTTTGCCAAATTTCACATTTATGGCAAATAATAACAGTAAGGAGGTACAAGGACGTCGGTGCCCCCGGGCCCCATGTTAAGTTTGTGATGCAAAAATTCTATTTGAATCCTCGATTTAAGACGAGTTCTAAAAATTTGTAGAGGGTCAGTAGGGAGACTATTCATAATTCTTTTATTTCTACGAAAAAGGTAAATCGACGTTTTCGCGAGAGCATTGATAAAGACAAAGAGACGATTTGCTTGTTTCGAGATAAATTTTCCTGATTTGTGGGGCGGGTTTGAAATTAACCAGTGAATGGGAATGGAAATACTGTTATCTTTCAGCAGAAGTTTTGATAATGTTTCAAGGCACAGATAAGGTCTTTATTATAATTGCATTCGTAAAAAGTATTAAGGGGATCGTCAGGCTTGCTACAAAAAACGCAATTAGAGCTTGCACTGAACCCCATTTTGAACAAAACTCTCTCAGTGGAGAACGCGCCACGTATGATCCGCCACAGATAATCACCTTCTCTCGATGATAACGGAGGACTGTAACAGGCTTTAAAATTTGGAACAATTGAATTTGAAAGATTAAGAATGGAGCGCCAGACAGTATCAGCAGTATTTGGGAGACGTTCTTTTTTGCTGAAATATTGACCAAATATTGTAAATGGCACCCTTTTCGATTTTGTACAAGGGAAAGTTGAGGTCATTAGAATAATGCAATTCAAATGAATAATGAAAAGGAGTAACATCGTTTGAAATTTCACCTCTGAGATAGGACATAATAGTTTCTGTCCACTTTAAAGGGATTGCTTTTAGAATATTACAGTAGATTACTTTTGCAATGCGGTGAGAATGAATGCTTAATTTGGAAAAGACTTCTAAATCAGTAAGCCATTTTTTCCTTTGAAAGTCAATGAGGTCTTTGATTTTGGTGAAACCTGCGTCTATAAAACAGCTATTTTTCAACCGCTCTTGCGTTACTGGATGGAGAATTTCCTTGTTATAAAAAAGTGGCTCATTAAGAATTTCATGAATATTGGAACTAGTTTTGCGAATTTGGAAACAGATTGCCAGCATGAGAGCAAATCATTGTGAAATTTTGACGAACAGATGAAGGGAGTGTCAATATCAACAGTAAGGAGTTCAGTGGAATAAGACAGATTATGGACTTGTTTGAAGTAATGATCAACAAAACTGAAAACGGGATGATTGTTGTCAGAGTAAAGATATCTCTGGATAAATTGCAGACGGAAAGATTTAATACGGGATGGTAAGTGGACAAGTCCTTGGCCACCTTTGTAAACTGGCAAGTATAATTTCTCTGCTGGAATCCAGTGTCTGCCTTGCCAAAAGAAATCCAAGATGAGTGACTGGACGAATATTACAGTACTAGTTGGGGGACATAAGGAAATAAAACGATATAAGAATTTGCTTGTCAATAAGCTGTTGATTATAAGAACTCTACCCCTATACGAAATATTTGGAGCATACCGATTCCAATATTCAAGTTTATTTGAAAGAGTATCGACCAAATCTGTCCAGTTTTTATTAACAAAAAGTTCATCATTGCCGAGATAAACGCCGAGACTTTTTAGACCGGTACTGTTCCATTTTATGTTGAGTGGTTCACACCTACGGCCTCGCCAGCAACCCGCCCAAAGACCTTCAGTTTTAGCAAAATTCGTCTTTGCATTGGACGCTGCATTGTAGATATTCAGCCAATGGCGAAGTTTGTTGAAATCCTCGTCTCGGGTAATAAGGAAATCTACATCATCAGCATAGGCGGAAAGATTACAGTGGGCTTTATTAGTATGAGGAATAGTTAAGCCTTTGATATCACTTTTTGTGCGTATTTTATGAAGCAAGGGTTCAATTGCAATAACGTACAGCTGAGCAGACAGAGAACAGCCTTGACGAATACCTCTTCCGAAGGAAACTGGGGAAGTGAGAGTGTTATTTACACGAATTAAGCTTTGGACATTAGAATACAGAAGAGAGATAAAATTAATGAAATTTTTGCCGAACCCAAAGGCTTTTAAAGTATTTAACAAGTAACCGTGATTAATTCTGTCGAAAGCCTTCTCTTGATCGAGAGCAACGATAGCAAGTGGAATATTATTTGAATTTGCTAAATGAAGACTATCTCTCAGAAAACCGATATTATCATGAATCTGACGACCAGGAATGCTGCAGGTCTGATCTTCGTGAATAATAGAACTAAGAACATTGCGAAGACGAAAAGAGAGCGTCTTAGTGAGAATTTTATAATCACTACAAAGAAGACTTACTGGACGCCAATTTTTTTAACTTCGTAGAATCGCCTGACTTTGGTAGAAGGCAAACAACTGCCCGTCTGCAGGACAGTGGCAGTTCACCATCGCTGATAGATTTGAGAAGCACTTCATACAGATCATTGCCAATGATCGACCAGAAAGTAGTGTAAAATTCATTTGGGAGACCATCAATACCAGGGGAACGACCTGTCGGGAGATTTTTAACAGTGAAAGAAATTTCATCAAATGTAAGAGGCCTATCTAAGAATTCTTTGTCAGTATCTTTAAGTTGTGGTAAATTTTCATGAAGACGTCTTTCAGCATTGTTGTCAATTGGGTCAGAGAAAAAAGATTTTGATAGTATGAATGGGTTCAATTATGTATTTCTTTTTGATCTTCTGTGAGGGAGCCATCCATTTTTTCAAGATGGATGATAGGCTTTCTTTTTCCATTGTGGGTTTCAATACTTTTAAAGAAATTGTTCGGCGCATCAACCATGTTGATAATTTTGTGTTTTGCACGAATGGCAGCTCCTTTCGATTCATGATCAATGATTTCTTTTAGAAGGAGTTTTTTAGAGTTATAACTCTCAACAAGGGACTGATTTTTATTAAGATTATTTTCAAGCTGAAGAATTTCTTTTCGAGACTACGTTTCACATGATTCTTTTCAGCTTGTCTGTGGGAGGAATACTGCTGAGTCAACTGTTTGATCTTATTTTTACCAGCATCCAACCAAAATTGGATCTTTGTATAATTTTGTTTTTGTTGTTGCCATTTAGACCAAAATAACGAAATAAGCTCGATATAATCGTCTTCTTTCAGAATATCAGTGTTCATGTGCCAGACTGGATTGTTATTGTGATTGTGATTGTGAGTGTTCCTCTGAGAAATAGTCAATTTAACAGCAGAATGATCAGAGAAACAAAGAGAAGAATTTATGATGGAGCAAGAACGAATACGATTTGAAAAATGTTTGTTAACATAAATGCGATCAAGTCTAACATGTGTGTTGTTACGAGACCAGGTATAATTACGTTCAGACTATTGATTACGCCAGGCATCAACTAGTTCAAAACGGTGAAAAATCTTGTCAAGAAAGAGAGAGGTACGAGGATCAGGTTCACTGCCAATACGATCAATCTCGTTTACTGTACAATTAAAATCTCCACCAAGAAAATTTGGATCTTCATTAAGAGAAGTCAAGTGATTATTGAGAACTTTAAAGCACTGGAGGCGATCCGAGCCATTAGCAGGGGCATAAACGTTGATAATGTGCACAGGGAAACCATCAATTGTCACGTGAGTATGAAGAAGGTGACCCTTTATTAACTCTTTTTTGGACAGAACAACTACTCGGAGATTGTTGGAAAAAAGAATTGCAACCCCTCCCTGATTAGCAGAATTGTGAGAAAGAAGCAAAGAACCTTTCCAAATAAGACTCCAAATTTTCTCATCACCAGCCAAGGTATGAGTTTCTTGAAGAAGATGGATATCTGAGGGAACTTCATTTTTAAGATATTAAAGAACTAGAAATACAGAGAATAACAGAGAATAACAGACACATAAGAGAATACTAATGAATGGGTTTGCCAGTTGCTCTAATATGTTGTTTGATCTTGGAATTTATCTTTTGGACCCTTGCTTTCTGCGCTCCTGACAAGTGTTGGCATCTGCGATAATTATTGAAGGCGCTACTTAGCAATTTGAGATCAGGACAAAATTCTATACATCTTGTGATTATTTTCTTTGAATGAAGAGTGTCTTCAAGGAACTCTTCTATGGCTTGAATTGAAGGGGCTTGCCTATTTCGTTCAGCTGTCTGTGAAATGTCTGATAATTCTGACGTCATTGATGTTGTTTCATCAATATCCTCATCTTCAGCGTGTTTTTTTTTTGGTTCGCTAAAATTTGAGCAGGGGTGAGGAAAAGATCTTGAGAGTTGTCCAATGACGAATTGAAAAGGGACGAGGGGCCAAGGAGAGACGAATCAGAGAGCTCGACCGAAATGGGTTGATTGGAATCCGTCGAGCTAAGAGAGCCAGTAGCAGGGGAAAAGCATGGAGAGGGAGGGAAAGGTGAAGGAGGGGTTAGTACCCTCTCTTCGGCAGATTTACCCGAGGAAAAATGAGTTTTTTGAGACTTGTGAGATTCTGAATCGTGTTGAGTGGCGTTTTGAATGACATTACTGCTAATTTCCATATTATCACTGCTGTCGCTATTTTTAGGCTCGATGCATGTGTCTACTTGGTTTGAGTGAACATTGTCATTATAATTAGTTAAAATCGATACGTTGACATCTTGACTATTTTTTTCAGACTGTATGACATTGATTTCTTTTGCTGAAATGTTGCTCGCATTTTTGTCGGTTGTTGACGCAGCATTAGTTTCTGGACTGTTGTTTATCACATCATGATCGTTTGGTTGATCATCTACATTATTTTGCAAGTCATGGTTATCAACAGGTGTGGATTGGTTGTCGGCATTTGTCTGAATTCCTTCCCCTTCCGCATCAATATTTTCAGTAACTTCGTCGCCATTTTCAACGTTTTCATTCATTTCAGTTGTGTCCATTTCATTATCGTTTAGCAATGCCCTTAACATACGATTCAACAGTTACTCCTCTGAGGGACAAACATTTCAACCCATGCTTCCTTGTCATCCCACTAAACGACTGGCTTGAGGCCGCCATCTTGCCTCGGTGGCCCTGCCAGAGCCAACCGAAACAAAATCCGTCACAATCTACTCAAATCCAAGAAATAAACAACAAATAAAATAACTAACCACTAAATGGAGTCACTTAGTTGACAAATCCAAGTGTAGAGATGACGGATGTCTTCACAAACGACCAGAAATTGAAGGATAAACGGAGCTCTCCAGAGACACGTCTGCACCGTAGTAGTAGTAGTAGTAGTAGTAGTAGTAGTAGTAGTAGTAGTAGTTTTCGACACGAACATTTATTCATACTTAAGTCCCTGATCACATTAAATACTAAAAATATGTACAAGGGAAACCAATATGAATAGCAAAAGTACAACTCCAAAAAAATTGTACTCAATTAAAATCACAAAAGGAGAAAACCTACAAACTTACAATCATGAAAGAATTATGCAAATCGGTAAACTCATAGCTGAAAATAGAAAAGGTAAAAAAATCAAGTGATGAAACTCAGAAATTCTGAAAAAGTTGACCATTGTTTACTCTGCATATTGCATCATTAAACGTCCATGTCGAAATGAACAAGTCTGTATTTTGAATCAGTTTGCAATATTCAAATTCAAGAAGTAAGCGTACTCGTATGCGGGTCTTAAAAATTTCTAGGGGATCAACTGGATCGATATTATGCATTTTATTTCTTCTCGCAAGATGAATGGCTAACTTCGCAATGGTCGTCACATAAATGAAAAGGGAGATGGCACGTTTACTGACAATGATATTGTTTTTCATTGGTGGATTGATGAAATACCAGGAAATAGGAGTGAATTCATTGGTAGAACTTAGAAAAGAAGTTATTCTTGAGACAAGCTCCAATAACAGCTGTATTTTTGTACATTCGAAAAGGGCATGCATAATGGAATCTTCCATGTCACATAGTGGACAATTAGAATTCAAACGAAAACCAGCACTATGAAGAAAGTTTCCTGTGGCGATAGCTCCATGCATAACACGCCATGAGTAGTCGCCCTCTTTTTTAGTGATCGGTGAAACATAGCAAGCTTTAAAGTTTGGTTTTACAGTATCTGATAAACTAAGCTAAGGATATCCTTCCATACTGTGTCAATGGCATCTGGACAACAAATTGAATACTGAACTAAGATAAGATATTTATAAATCGCACCTCTTTCCAGTTTATAAAAGGCAAGATTGAGTTCATTTGAGTGGTGTAGTTCAAAACAATAGTGAGAAGGAGACGCATCAGTTGGCTGCTGATTTTCCAGGTAATTACTGATAATTGATTTCATACTATCTGGGATGGCATCATTGATTTCTCTGAGTGTCCGAGTAAGCAAACGACAAGAACGGATATTAACTTTACTAGTAATGTTTGATGCTGACAACCAAGGTTTCTCATGAGTATCAATTAAATCACCGATTGTAGTAATTCCACCACGAACAAAACAAGCTTTATTACTGTCACACACGTTGTAAAGTTGTGGGATGAGCGGGTTATTAAACAGCGGTTCCTTCAAAATCAGATTGATGTCATCAGGATTTCCTTTGCGTATTTTTTCAGTCGACGCCAAACAAGTGAGGAGTTCTTGATGGAATTTTGGAAGAGTAACGTTGCTAAATAAAATCCCATCTGTTAAAATTAACTGTTTCTTGTAATGTAATTGGCCGACAGTGCTGAAATAGAAGTCTGTAAAAAGAAAAGTAGGATGTGGAGAGTCTTCTTATAGATCACGCTGTATATATCTCAAGCGAAGTGATTTAATATGTGTTGGAAGATGAACCAAACCTTGGCCTCCTTTATCAAGGGGTAAACAAACTGTCTCGGCAGCAATCCAATGCCGGTCTTGCCATAGAAAATCCAAGAACAATAAGTGCAGATGTTAGATGAACTCTTTTGGAGGTGACAAAGGCGAGAGTCTGTGAAACAATTTGGACGCTAAAAGTTGATTGACAACTAAAACTCTTCCTCTGTAAGACATAGAGAGTGCATAACGGGAGAAATGAGAAAGTTTTGCCTCCGCCTTCTCAACAAGTTCAGTCCAGTTTCGCATCGTGTATGATTCAGAATTCCCTAAATATGTTCCCAGGACTTTCATACCATTTTGGCTCCACTGGATTCCAAGTGGATTGTCAGTACGATGATGCCAAGACCCTGTCCATAATCCTTTTGACTTTCCAAGATTGATTTTAGCATTTGAAGCGTTTTGATACACATTTAACCACTTGCTCAGATTGTTCCAGTCCGTGTCATTGGAACCTCAACACCATCAGCATATGCAAAACTTACACATTCCTTTCGTTTGAATTTGGAATCGTTTGCCCAAGAATTCCACTCTTCTTTCTTATTTTATCAAGGAACGGTTCAATAGCAATAATATAAAGTTGACCGGACAAAGAGCACCCTTGACGAATACCCCTGCGAATCGATATAGGTGAAGTAAGTGAGTCATTGATCTTGATAAGTGAATAAATATCTCTGTACAGTAACTTGATATAATTTATGAATTTCGCACCAAATCCAAACGCTTTCAATGTTCTCATGAGGTAACCATGATGGACTCTATCAAAAGCCTTTTCTTGGTCTAATGCTACAATTCCAAGTGGTAAATTCAATTGATTGGCAAAGTCAATACTGTCACGGAGGAAGCTGATATTGTCTGAAATGCGACGTCCTGGAATACTGCAGGTTTGATCTGGATCGATTATGTTACCAAGCTTTGGTCTCAAACGAATAGATAGTGCCTTGGTAAAAATCTTGTAGTCACTACAAAGTAAACTAATAGGGCGCCAGTTCTTAATGAGCGTATTGTCTCCACGTTTGGGATGCAGCGATATTACTGCTTTACGGCATGACTGTGGTAGTAGCCCATCTTTAATTGATGCGTTCAAAACATCCAACAGATCCCTCCCTATAATCGACCAAAACGTTTTATAGAACTCATTAGGGATTCCATCAATTCCAGGTGTACGATTTATTGACATGCATTTAACAGCATTAGTCAGTTCCTCTAAAGAAATATCGTCATCAAGATCTTCCATATCTGCAGAACTAAGTTTTGGTAAATCTTCAAGTAGCTCGTCTTGGGCCTGAGCTTCAACAACGTCAGGAGTGTAAAGATCTTGGTAAAATTGAACGATGATATCTCTTATTTCCGAAGTTTCCTCAGTTATAGCCTGGTCGGGTGTTCGGAGTTGAATTATTGGTTTTGATTTACCCCTTTCTTTCTCTAGATCAAAGAAAAAATTTATTTGGCATGTCACAGTCATTGAGAAGGCGAAACCGAGAACGAACTGCTGCTCCTTTACTCTCTGTTGACACGAGATTAGATAAGATTTTCTTCTTATTATTATATTGTTCTGTAAGTGACGGGTCATCATGTAGTCTTTTTTCAAGCCGTTGAATATCTTGTTCAAGCGCATTTTTTGTTTGCCGATATTCATTGTGATTATATGCACAAAACTGTTGAGTGAGCATCTTTAATTTGTACTTTCCTATGTCCCACCACACCTGTATTTTATCATAATCATTCTTGTGAAGTCTCCAGTTCATCCAGGAATGAGATATAAGGTCTTGATAATGTTGATTACTTAGAATGTTTGTATTCATGCCAAAACAGGGCTACGGGTCTTTACTTCCTTCCTTGACAAAATTACTTTCACTAGTGCATGATCGGAAAAAGAAGAAGCCGAGTTGTGAATACTCGCAGTCCGAATACGAGACCTCATCCATTTACTAATGTAGAAAGTATCTAGGCGTGCCTTCTTGTCATCTCTATGCCAAGTGAAATTGCATTGGTTGTCATGGAGATGGCGCCAGGCGTCAATTAATTTGTACTTACGAAAATCTTTGAAAGAAGATTGCTGGAACGTGGATCTGATTCGACTGTTAAATGTCTATCCAGAACAGGGTTCAAAGAACATTAAAGTCACCGCCTAAAACAATTGGAGCGTCATCAAGATTGGAAAGGAGATTGTCCAATTTTGGAAACACTGCAAACGTTCAACTGAATTTGTAGGTGCGTACACATTGATAATGTGGATGGGGTCATCGTCAATGTTAGCATGAATATGAAGCAAGTGTCCAGCTATTATGTCCGAATGGAAAGAATATCCACATTAACACCTTGCGAGAAACAATACAGCAAGGCCTGCACTGTTCGTTGTTTTGTGTGAAAACAAACACTTACCACGCCAGACAATAGGCCAGACATTTTCATCTGCATGACAGGTGTGCGTCTCTTGCAAAAGGTAAACATCAACTGAATGAGTCTGTTTTAAATATTCAAAAACTTGATAGCATTTCAGTGCATCTGTACATCCTCGAACATTTAAGGTTGAACATGACAGACAGGAGACAACCATGGCAATTATGACAAATGATGACTGACCCTTTGTCGCGAGGGGGAAAGGGGAGCAGCTGCCCGCCCCTGGAATTTTCAACAATGTCTGTATATCAGTGTTCTAGCAGCAAAACATTCATTAATAGACGATTTGTACTCAATCCAACACAAGTGTGTACAGTGAAATGTAAAAATACAAGTGCGCATTGACTTAAATAGTGAATCTTTAGTTAGTGTTAATGACACGTACAAACAGTGGTGGCAGTCCCGCGTCCGTTTCACTGCATTCTCGTCTCCAAGCGTGAAACGGGTTGTAAAGACGTGTGGGCTGCAGGCTACAGCTATATATGTTCCACAGCGTCATTAAAATTCATTTGAATTGAAGATATCACGTCAAAGTATATCTGAAATCAACAATCCCGAGAAACAACGTTGCATCCAGACTCTATTTGAGTGTTGTCAGTACGCAGACAAGATCAGTTTAACATTTAAACGAAATCTGGCCTGCCAGTGAACACAGAAAAATCAAGTACAGATAATTGACTTGTAATATGGCATAGTTCTTTAAAATAATACGAAATAAATCACAAACGCCGAGGTACTTTGTTCAAGTTAAAAAAACGAAGACAATTATTAATCTAAGTAGGTGTTTAGAAATTCGAATATGTATTGTGCTTGTACACTGATATTCACTACTTTTGTTATCAATTTGGTATGAGGGGTAATCTTTGAACTTTTTCCTGCAACACATGCTAAAGCAACTCAGAGAATTAAATTGTGGCGAGGGGCAACCAAGATATTGAACAATCATTTCGATTTGAGATCTTAAAAACCACAGCTGTTTCATGCTTGTTTGAAATTTATTTATCAAAAGTCCCAATCAGAATATTGAAAAAATATCATAATGAACATGTTCATAGTAATGATAGCCATAGAAGAAAGATTCCAGGTCAAAGTTATTGAAGTGCATTTTCATACTCTTTTGCTAAAACATTCTACTCGAAATATTGTTTTTAATTGGTATTAGGCGTTTATTTTATATCACACAAATAAACTCTGTAATTGTCATAGCTAAGTTTTCGTAATGAACAGGATGTATATGTAGGAGACGTGTAGACGTAAAAATTGCTTCATTCAGCGTTGCTTGCGAACTAAAAGCAAATGATATGCAAAATATATAAATTTATGTATATTACGCAAAATCCTAGCTAAGCTACCCCCTACCCTCCTGCAATTTTGTAAGATACGGCATTGACTTATGATCCTTATGTCAACCTGCGGTACAATTTTAGCTTACGTGTTCACACACATGAGATTATGTCGCAGATATAGGATCAGAATCAAATCTGCTACATAAATTGAGTTTTGGAATGGAAAGAACTGATTAGATTTTTGTTTGTATGGCTTGCATATTTCATGCTCATTAGCATAATAAATTATTTTATTAATTTATTTTATTTAGAAAAAAAGACGTACAATAGGAACGGCTGTACAGAAATCGATGAGGATCACATAAGGATGTATTTGCCTTGAAAGACGTAAAAGTGTGACAGTAAAGTTAAATGCTAATTTGCATATTTATTGAATTCTGCTAATTAGGGAGATATATCTGAATTGACTCAATTAAGATTGACGAAACTTGGTAAGTATTTTGAAAATATTGTTATTTACTCCAGCCAATTCCTAATTTGCACATTAAATGAACTTTGATTATTAGGGTTATACATCTTGATTGACTTGACCAAAAATTACAAAACTTGCAATGTACATGGAAGATACTATCATACAATATCATTTAAGTCATCATGCATTTAATTTCAGCAAATTCAAATTTGCCTATTTAATGAACATAGGGATATACACCAGGATGAACTTGATCAAAATTGTCAAGACTTGCTATTTACATAAGAGATATTATGATGTAACATTATTGAAAGTCATTGTATAAGCATTTTTACTTCTCAGTTAATGCCTGGTTTGCATATTTCGTGAACTTTCCTAATTAGGGATTTATACCAGGAAAGACTTGATCAAAGTTGGAAAACGTGCTATGTACATTGAAGATACTTGGTTTAAAACAATTTTAAAAGTCATTAGGGAATTTTACTTAAGCTTATCACTAAATCCATTTTAATGAACTTTTCTAATTAGGGCTATACATTTGCTTGACTTGACATAAGTTACGAAATTTGCTATGTAAATTGAAAATACTATGATACAACATTATCGAAAGTCATTAGGCATTTTACTTAAATATGGCAAATTTATATATTTTTGACCTTTCCTTATTAGGGATATACACCTGGATTAACTTGTTCAAAGTTGGCGCAACATTCTGTGTACATCATGATTTGATTAAAACAATACTACTGAAAGTCAATTAGCATTTTCACTTCAGCTAGTCACTAATTTGCATATTACACGAAATTTCCTTATAAGGAATGTATATTTGAGATACACTGACATAACAATTAGGAATTTTAGATAAATTTATTACTAGTTTACATGTTAATTAACTTTCCTTATAGAAATATATAGCTTGGTTGACATGACCAAAGCTGACAAAACTTCAATTTGCATATTCAACTAACTACCCAAATTAGGGATAAAAGACTGGAAGGACCCTAAAAAGAGACAATTATGTTGTATAAGTGAAATATATTTTGCAGTTTCGTGACAGCTAAGTAATAATGATTCAATGACCTTTCAAAGTTTGGCATATATAGCTTGAAGGACTTGACGAATGTCAATTAAACTTACACTGCATGTAAACCCAATAATACTTATTGTATTTGCATGGCCATGGATAATGTCCTGTATTTTAGCTGAAAAGTGCATATACAGATGAATACAGTCAATAATCCCTTGCTTGTATTCAGCAAGCCTGTATTCATGTGTATTCAAGTGAATTCAAGTGTATTATTCTAAAATACAGTCAACTCATTAGTATGAATTTATAAGTACTATTCCGTTTTGATGCAGTGATAATTAAATAACGAATTATATTATTATGTTAATGCGAATAATAATAGATCAGATTTTAATGATAATTTGCGTAATGGGATATTTTTGGTCGAAACGAACAAAATTATATCCGTTTTGATATCAAATGTTTCCATGGCAACCGTTTTGGCATTTAAAATATCATTTTTTGGCGATTTTAATTGAAAGAGGCTTAGAACTCAACAAAATACTCGAAATGTTTTTTGATGGGTTAAAATAAACAAAAGGGATCTTTATGCTCCTACAGCCTGTTTCCATGCCAACTTTTTGGTGACCGGAAATATTTAATATTAAGTTTTCCGAAAACCTCACCAAAAGAGCTTGATTACTCCAACAATTACACGGTAAGAGCATCTTAGGTTGTCAATTTTAAATACAATGTCAATCACAGTGTCACCTGATTCCATTGAAACTATTTTGTGGTTCAAATATAATTTTTTGCCAAAAACTTTCGAAATGGCAGTTTCATGGGTTGCAATTTCTAACAAAACTGGCCTTTTGCTCACGCAGCCTGTTTCGATGGCAACCGTTCAGTGACCAGAAATATCGGTTTTTCATAAACCTAACCAAATAAGGTTTGATATTAAACAAGAAGTGTATCTCAGGTTTAAAGGCTATCTCCACTACTATGCCTCTTTACCAACCATTAGAACTTCAGAATAGTTGCCATGGACACAAGTGCTTCTATTGTTTAATTTCTGGACCTTTAACTGAAATTTCTTTAATCGGTAAAGGTCATGTAATATGCAAATTAGTAATTAGGTGATGTGGACATAGCAACAGGCTAAAATTGCTGTCAGAAAACACACACTGGAGCGCATCCTAAGCTATGCTAAAATATGAAAAAACTGCTGACTTTGCAAGATCTAAACCTATTATTAATTCTATAATTACATATGCTCATAATTAACATTTGTTCTTCACGCATTTGTTCGATTAATGTCATAGCAAAACTGTTACATGCCCAATGTAAAAGTTACATATAAATATTTTTGTCATGATATAGTCTCTCAGATAACATAAATATATATATATATATATATATATATATATATATATATATATATATAATATATATCAATGAATATATGTATATATATGTGTATATATATATATATATATATATATATATATATATATATATATATATATATATATATATATATATATATATCTATCACTTGTCGTGATTACTCTACAGACTGTTTCATGCACTTGGCAGTCGTCAAGAGTGATGTTCGCGGGCACAACCGCCTCGTTTGCATATACACCTGACCTAGTATATATGTAGCAACGAGCTCGCCAACATCACTCCTGATGATTGCCAAGCGCATGAAACATTCTGTAGAGTAATCACGACAAGTTCCAAGTCTAGCAATATATATATATATATATATATATATATATATATATTATATATATATATATATATATATATATATATATATATATATATATATATATATATTTAAATAATAACACATGAGAGCGAGGGCAAGATCACGATTTATTGCCTGCCCAAGGGATGGTGGTCATGATCGAAATATTGATGATGCCCGAGCCGTAGGCGAGGGCATCATCAAGATATCGATCATGACCACCAGCCCGAGGGCAGGCAATAAATTGTGATTTTGCCCTCGCTCTCATGTGTTATTATTTTTATTACACCGAACAAACTTCTTCGAGTACAGTTCGCCTTTCTGCATGAGTCCGGACCTCAGCGTAAAATGTTGTCAGTGCCAAGTCTAAGGTTGCCGCTGAAAGTTTGCCGATCTCCTTGGTGGCGTATCCAAATTTGTTGCTTGCATAGTCGCTGAACACAGAAATTGCATTCCTTGTTGCTATTTTCGTTCGTTTGCTGTTTACTTGCATCAAAATATCGTCTAACTGTGCCGGTGACAGCTCTGCATGACGTTTCGCAGCCATAGTTGCAGACTGCAAGTAGGCGTACAAGCGAACGACAATTTGTTACGCGCAGAAGGTTGTGCAGTAAGTAAACTGACGTCATCCATGTAATATCAAATGCAGAGGGCATCATCAAGTTCGCAGAGGGCATCATCACGTTCGCAGAGGGCATCGTTACGTTCTTTTACATGTCACGTGAGTCGTGTTTAACCAATGGCAGTGCACGCTGAATGAGTGAGGTGTAATAAATATATATATATTGTGATGTAGCCATTCGATATGACTTGAATTTAGTTTGTATGACTGACAATGAATGACCGACAGTGACCCCTTCTGCACGTGGTGCATCGTGAGAACGATTCCCTTGTTTATTTTCGTGACCTTTTGATGTAACCGTTCATCCGTCTTTAGTGAATGTATTGTTTTGACAACAGCTTAAGTCATTAACGGCGACCGGACACTTAAGCTAGACCTCCTGCGTTATGTTGACAGATGTACTGATGGGAGCGACCTTCCTGTCCTTTGCACGTATGCCGACTGTCTTTAGTTAATTCTTTAGATAATGATAGACGCATACCAAAGTCATGACAAAGCCAGATATTCACCCAATATAAACTCTGCATTTTAGTGTGTTAAAGTAGAATCTGTTGAGACGCCCCAGACGACACTGACCGTGACCGACGCCTATTATTAGACTAGTGTGAGACATAGAAGTTTTACCGTGTAACTTATGTTACTCAGCTGAATAAAGTGCTACGACTTAGAGTATATTTCGGTGTATCGTTGCCGTCTCTTATACGTCTACTGCCCTGACGTTTCCCGGCCACTGTGTGTACGTACCCGACAATAGCCACATCACAACCACGCTACGTGACATATTTGGTGTTCAGCGGTTTGGATCGACTCAAGCCAGCGCCTTCTACTCGACGTGATTTTGGTGCCGCTCATCTTTCGAAGGATTGGTACGTACATTTGTGTTGCTCGAACATTGCTTGTATTATTATGCCAGGCCGTAGACAACGATCAATCGACACCCCTGTTGCAAGATATCCTGATATGGCCGGATATACCGAAGCCCGAACTGTTGTAACTCCATCAAGATTTTATGGAAGACTTGGTGACGACGTTGAAACTTTTCTGAAAGAATTTGATCGGGCTGCCAGAGCTAATAGGTGGACAGACGAGCGAAAAGCCGAGATTTTGCCCGCCTATCTACGAGAATTTGCAGCCGACTTTTGGAATGACTTGAACGATCATACCAAGTACGACTATGACCAAGTTACTGCGGCCCTGAGAGAAAATTTCCTGCCAAAAGAAACTCAGAGACTTTTCTACAACGAACTGTATAATCGCAAACAGAAGCCAGGTGAGCCAGTGGAGGAATTTGCTAGAATTATACAGCGACTGACTCTGCGTGCTCACATGGATATGCCCCGTGAGTTTCAGTCTGAGCTCATGAGAGAACATTTCATCCGTGGATTGCGCTCGTCTCTGAAGCGAATGGTGATGTCAAAAGACCCTGTTACGTTTGAAGAGGCCGTACGTGTTGCAAAAGCCGAAGAGTGCAACGAAGAACTTGTCAACGGTAAGGGTGATGTTTCATTATTCTCCACATTAGACCCCTTCAATGCTAAATCAGCCAGCCAAGAAGACAAGACTGTGGCTGCTGTACAACCGCCCACTTCCGACAATATAATGCAATCGATGTTAGAGACTTTGATGAAGAGAATGGAGACAATGATAGACGAAAAGATGGAGAAATTTAATGCCCCGTTAGAAAAGAATTCTGACTCCGCTGATAAAGCCGCCCCAGCTAACCGCACGACCAGCCGAGATAGACGCTCCTCAAGAAATAGAGGTGCACCCGGCAGAAACCAGCGAACCACCGATGGGTTACCGATCTGTAATATTTGTCACCGTGTTGGGCACGTGCAGCGTCATTGTCCTGATCGCCAAAATCAGCGACAACAGCCGCAAATGTCCCAGCAAATGCAGCCGACCGCTGGATATCCATTTGTTCAGCCACAGAAGCCTGCATCATTCAACCCACCGACTTGGTTCCCGCCACAACAACAGCAGCAAGCAAGTCAATTTCAACCACGACAACAGCAGAATTCGTCAAACTAGAAACTGCCGTCGGACGAGGGGATACCCGGATGGCAGACGTTAAATTTGATGATGTCCCCAGATTAATAGATACAAAGGAAGTAGACACCGATGACGATAATGAGGACGAAATACGGACTTATGTTATCGGAACAATTAATCATAGCTGTAGTATTGACGGAAAGATTGGTGATGATGATGTCAAGATGTTAACGGACACTGGATCCGGAACAACGATAGTAAGTGAAAAGTTACGTCAAACTTTGCCTAGTTTGAGGAATAAACCGCTGTTGCAGACGTCTGGACTTTGTGTGAAAACATTGGAAGGAAACAAACTAAATATCGTGGGAAAAATAGAAGTCAACTTCGAGGTTGCCAGTAAGAAATTTTCCTATCCTGCTTATGTTATTGCAAATTCCATGTATGACTGCTCGATCGGAGCTTATTTAATGAATGATATCGGACTTGACATCATGTTCACTAAACAAAAAGCCACTGTAGAGGGATATGATATCCCGCTGAAAGTTAATGGTGGTTGTAGTAAAATGCGTGTGAACGACTGTTCGGTAATCACCTTTCTTAGAGAATTCAGTAATCCATGCCTGTTCGCAGACAACGTTCATGGCAGCCATAGATGTAGACCATGGAAATTGTGGCCTTGTGGAAGCGCGCCCACATGATCATCTTAAGTTAGGTGTTGGCTTTGCAAGGGCCATCGTGACTGTAAATAATGGGCGTGCCCCTGTTCTAGTTGTAAACCCAAGAGATAACCCTGTGAAGATATACAGATATACGAACCTTTGTGTGTTTGAAACTGCTGACGACGATAATGTTATTGCGTGTATAGCAAATATGGGTGCTGAAAATGACGACATGTGTAATAATGATGATCACCCAGTGAATGCCGGTTCTAGGCAGACGTGCCTTGATGAAGACCGAGGAAATAGCGACCCAGGCGAATTACCAGCAACTGGCCCAGATGAGGTGTTGCCGGATGGTGGTAATTCGAGGAGCCGCGTGAATCTGTGCGAGACGACAGATTTGTCTGCCGAGCAGACAGGACAGCTGGACGAGCTATTATTGGAATTTGACGACGTATTGCGAAAAATGACAACGATTTGGGAAAGACAAATATTGTACAACATCGTATTGACACTTGTGACCTTCGACGAGCCCATGGTCGGCCCCGATTCTTCTTGTTTCCAAGGCGGACCAATCACAACGTTTCTGCAATGACTTTAGGAAAATTAACAATGTTACGAAGAAGGATGTTTACCCGCTGCCGCGAATCGACGATAGTCTGGATGCCCTCGACTATGGATTTAGCATCAGGATATGGCAAATTGAGGTCGCGCCGGAAGATAGAGAAAAGACCGCCTTTGTTTCATACAACGGACTCTATGAATTTAATGTTATGCCCTTTGGATTATGTAACGCGCCAAGCACCTTTCAACGCTTAATGGAATTAATACTTGCTGGACTTCAATGGGAAATATGCCTGATTTACCTTGATGACGTCATTGTGTTTTCGAAAACGTTCGATGAGCACCTCCGCCATTTGCGTGAGGTCTTTGATCAATTTCGAAAAGTCAAACTGAAATTGAAACGTAGGAAATGTCACTTCTGTAAGACTGAAATCGAGTACTTGGGGCATGTTGTGACCCGAGATGGAATTAAGGGACTGGTCAGTTTCTTTGGCCTGGGGGGGCCGGTGGATTATTTTTTGCCGACGTCAAAAAGTGGCTGACCCCCCCATTCCCATTTTGAAAACAGGGTACCCCCCCCTATTCCCAATTTCGAAAACAGGGTGACTCCCCCCCCCCCCCGGTGCGTGCACGACATAAGTAAAGCAAAAGGTGGACATAAATTATATATATATATATATATATATATATATATATACGTATATATATATTATATTTTACATTTTATATATATTTATATTTTAAATAGTCATTCTATGTTTTAATGAAATTGTTGACATGTCAGTTGTAAGATAGGAATTTCAAAGTGTCAATCTTAAAGTTTGAATACAGTACATTTTGAATGAGCTGTGAATGTATTTCACACTTTCTATGCTTAACCAGATGTCCTGAACTGTTGTACAGAAATGGATGTCAATCATTAATATCAAAGAGGAAAAAGCAGTGAATCAAAAACTTTGATGGGTGTTAAGACTTGCCAACTCCTGAGGAGCCATAGAGAGCTTTTTTAGCCAAATCTGATGTGTACAGTGTCTGAGAGGACCTTTCTTGTAACATTGAAACCATAAAAGCACAGCTAATAATGACAAAAACTGCCTTTTTTAACTGTTATTTTGTTCATAAAAAAGCATCTTTCTACAGAAAACCTGAGACACAAGGAAAATAATTCCATCAATGAGAAGGAAAGATATCTTATCATTTTTCTATCTCTAAGTAAGTCATTGTATCAAATATATATTGTGAAATATTTGTGCATGTTGCTTTCTCATACTGAATTCTCATCGAATTCTCATAGAGAGAACAGAAAAGTATCAGGAATTTGTCATCCTTTTCGTATGAAATGCAGATTTCATAATGGTACACTTTCACTTAGCAAACATGAAGATATCTGTGACATAAATCTCTGATTTATAAAGTATGGCGCCCGAAGGGCGCGCCGAAAAATATGAAAATCCTGATATCTCTGATATATATGCCTTGTATATTAAAGTCATGCACCTGAAGGGCATGCTAAAAATGTCTGATATATTAAAGTAATGAGCTTGAGAGCACGCTGAAAAATATTGAACATACAGATATCTCTGATATGTGTATGTTTGATATGTTAAAGTTGGGCGTGCTGAAAATATGACTGATTATTAAAGTTACGCGCCCGAAGGGCGCGCCGAAAAATACAACTGAATGATGAAATTTGTGGCTGACACTAGCATTTTAGGCAATGATGAGCCTGTGTCAAAATTCAAAAACACACTGACCCCCCCTATTGGGCATTTTAAAAACATGGTGACCCCCCCCCCATCACCAAGTCAAAAAGGGTGACCCCCCCCCCCAGGCTGAAGAAACTGACCAGTCCCTAAACCAAATCCTAAGAAGATTGATGCAGTAAAGAACTATCCGCGCCAAAGGATGTTCGTCAACTACGAAGTTTCCTTGGATTAGCATCATACTATCGACGATTTGTGCCGAACTTTGCCAAAGTGACGTCACCGCTAAACAAACTGTTGATGAAGGACAATGTGTTTAATTGGAGTACCGAATGTGAAGACGCTTTCTGCACTTTGAAGTTAGCGCTTATTTCAACACCAATACTCGGATACCCTGATTTTGATGAACCCTTTGTTCTGCATACAGATGTGTGTGACACTGGCATTGGATCGTGCTTAGTACAGGTACGTGACAAGAAAGAAGTTGTTAATTCTTATGCACTTCAGCGATTGAGAAAGAAGCTTTATACATGACTTGGTCGATTAAGCATTTCTGACCATACCTCTATGGTAGGCGCTTCACTGTTATTACTGACCATAACCCTCTAAAATGGTTATTGACTATTAGGAGCCTACAGGACGACTTGCTCGCTGGTCATTGACCTTGCAAGAATATGACTTTGAAATTCAACACCGCCCAGGGAGAAAACATGGAAATGCAGATGGACTTTCCAGAAGACCGCAAGACGATGATGAAGACAAAAGTGCATGTGACTTCATCATCGCAGCGACAGACAGCCCTGGACTTCAATTAGACCGAGTTAGAGACTTGCAACGACGTGATTTGACTTTGCAACCGCTTATATCGTACTTGATCGATGATGAACTTCCCACCGATACAAAGACAGCTAGGAAAGTTGTTTTATATGCTGACCAGTATGTTATCGACGATGGTGTACTGTATCATCTGTGGATGCCCGCCCCAGGGAGACGGCGAAGAGACGTGCGTAAACAGCTTGTCATTCCTCGCGCCCTGCAGGACGAAGTGATGACGTCATGCCATGACGAGGTGACCTCAGGTCATCTAGGGTTCCACAAGACGTACAGTAAGATACAAGAACGATTCTATTGGTTTGGAATAATTAAAGATATTGACACTGGTGTAAATCGTGTGTTGACTGCTCTACGAAAAAGACTCCAAAGAATTAACCAGTTGCACCGTTACAGCCTATACCAGTTGATGGCCCCTTTGATCGTGTAGCTGTTAACATATTAGGACCACTTCCAACTACTGAACGAGATAATCGCTTTATTATTGTGTTTTCGGATTATCTTACATGTTGGCCTGAAGCCTTTGCCATTGAAAAGACAACTGCAGATATTGTTGCTCGACTGTTAGTTGATGAGATTATTGCCCGACATTCTGCGCCTCGGACATTGTTGTGTGATCGTGGTAGAAACTTCCTGTCGACATTGGTGCAAAAGACTTGTGAATTAATGAGTACGAGAAAATTACATACCACAAGTTATCACCCTATTGCGGACGGATTGGTTGAAAAGCTTAACGGACCAATTATGACAATATTAAGTATGTACGTCAATCATAATCAGATTGACTAGGATCTATATTTGCCAATGGCATTGTTTTCGTACCGGACATGTAAGCAGGAATCGACTAAGGAGTCGCCTTTCTATACATTGTACGGAAGAGAACCGAGATTACCAATTGATGTTACCCTCACTAAGCCGACAACAACCTTCACTGACCCTAAGGACTATGGTGAGACAGTGGTTCAACGATTGTGTGAAATTCAGCCACTTGTCCACAATAATATTCAGTTAGCGCAGCAAAAGCAGAAGATGCAGTATGACAAGCGCGCTAAGGACATTAACTATGACATTGGAGATAAAATATGGTTGTATACACCCGTTAGGAAACGAGGATTATCACCGAAATTGCTTCACCCATGGCATGGTCCCTATCGTGTTGTGGAAAAAGTAACACCTGTGAACTATTGCCTTGCCACGTGTGATCCACGACGCAAACAACAAGTTGTGCATGTGAATCGAATGAAACCATATACGGACCCTAACAATAGACCACATGAATTGCCGGACATTGACAATGGAAATACCGATACTGACTCTGTAATTGACCCTACAGAAATTAATGACACTGTAACAGACACTAATGACATTATTGACCGCGATAATGTTAATGAGAATCCCATACTTGATACTACCGGAAGTAATGGCGATGACAACGAAACTGATGATGTGTATCAGGCCTTGAGAATTGTCGACCACCGAACTGTAACTAATTCGGACGGTCATCATGAAACCCGCTATCGTGTCAGATGGAAAGGTTACCGCCCTAAAGATGACACGTGGGAACCGCCTGATAATATACTGGACAAAGGACTGATTACTGAATACGAATCTCGGACATGAATGAACTCTAGACTAGTGAATTTAGAACTTTTCGTGATTTTCTTTTCATAGAATTTTCAGTATGATATCTGATTTGCTTTGATTAGTTTTTGTTAATTTTTTTTTTGATTTGTAGATCGAGCGAGGACGCCTTTCGATCTTGGTTAGGAGGTGTGATGTAGCCATTCGATATGACTTGAATTTAGTTTGTGACTGACAATGAATGACCGACAGTAACCCCTTCTGCACGTGGTGCATCGTGAGAACGATCCCTTGTTTATTTTCGTGACCTTTTGATGTAACCGTTCATCCATCTTTAGTTAACGTATTGTTTTAACAACAGCATAAGTCATTAACAGCGAACGGACACTTAAGCTAGACCTCCTGCGTTATGTTGACGGATGTACTGATGGGGCGACCTTCCTGTCCTTTGCACGTATGCCGACTATCTTTAGTTGATTCTTTAGATAATGATAGACGCATACCAAAGTCATGACAAAGCCAGCTATTCACCCAATATAAACTCTGCATTTTAGTGTGTTAAAGTAGAATCTGTTGAGACGCCCAGACGACACTGACCGCGACCGACGCCTATTATTAGACTAGTGTGAGACATAGAAGTTTTACCGTGTAACCTTATGTTACTCAGCTGGATAAAGTGCTACGACTGAGAGTATATTTCGGTGTATCATTGCCGTCTCTTATACGTCTACTGCCTGACGTCTCCCTGCCGCAGAGTGTACGTACCCGACAATAGCCACATCACAACCACGCTACGTGACACTATCATAGTTCATATTACATATCAGCTTGTTATATATATATATATATATAATATATATATATATATATATATATATATATATATATATATATATATATATATCTATATATATATATATATTATATTTCAAGCTGATATGTTATATAATGTATTATCATATACCTACATTCATGTGCCTGTGTAAAGCTTTTGGAGAAAGCGCCCATGGATTCGTGCATAAATTTATTACGTATCACGCCCCGGCCTGGTGCCCAAATATAGGCAATCGCGTGCGTTTCTAAACTACCTCGATTCTGGTTACTACGAGCGTTGCTATCCGCAAATGTTCAAATCGTACACAAAGCTAGCACAAGATTAGGAAAACATGTGTTCGCTCAAATCGTAGTGGACCATGGTGACTAGTACATCCGTGCCGGTGACATTTGCTTATAATTCCAAATTCTGGTGAAATCCTTGGTATTGTAAGTGTGTGCCTGTTCAGTATATATTACAATAAATTGACATCACGCCTTTGTCCTTCTTACATCTACATTTCAGCCTAGATCTCTGTTAGTCACGTACTAGTACGTTGCTTTGCGCGTTTTAGAATTCTGCAAGTAAACAAATGACGTCATTGTGTATGTCAATCCACCACTGGAAGCGTCCATCGCATTTATGAAACAATGACACAAATGGCGAAGAATTGTTGATATCGACGCATTTTTATCGCCTAAAAATGTTGAATATTATGTAAGCTACATTTTATCATTCCATTTGGTATATGATATAACCTTTACGGCCCTGATACGGCTTTTGCGACCCTTGGGCGTACGGGCCTCGCACGACCTCGGGCCGCAAAAGCCGTATCAGGACCGTAAAGATTATTATGATATAGTGGTTTTTGAATCCATGGCATAGGTCTTTATGTAGTGACCACTATCTATTTGATTTATAGACAGATATATGGTGGTTAAAACATGTAGGACAGGATGCCCTTACTACTTTTGAAACACCTGTCGGCACTTCTTGGATTTTTGCAATATGTCGATATATCTTTCTTTCACGAATTGGACTTTGTTGTGTGTACCGGCGCTTTGCTGTTTGTTCTATGTTGTTTATTGTGGACGATTATAATAGCTGACTATGTGTTATTGGTTATGGATAGGTATTATTATCATCTTTTTGTATAATATATCATGTAAAAGTATAAAAGTAGAAGTAAAAAAGAAACAATGTAAATAATTGCATGAGAAGTAATAATTAACCAGGCTGCCAAATAATACACATACTGGTTAATCATACAGATTGTCAATATAATCATTTTTCATCATTCAAATACGTTTTCATGTGAAACTGAATATGCTTATTTGAAAACCTAAAAAAGATGGATGCAAACATCAAACACAAATGAATACAGTAGCAAAATAAAGTTTTGGTTGACATAAAATAAAAAAAATTACAAATGCAAAACTTTCACAAGATCTTTGTTTATTTTCTAAAAGAAGTGATAACTGAATGTGTTCTTTAATCAACGGAACACACACGCGCGCGCGCACACACACACACACACACACACATACACACACGCGCGCGCGCACAAACATAACTATTTGGAGATTGTTGGTAAGTGTAAAAGAGTTCATTTTTATTTAAGGAGGAGGTCAAACCGAAAGTTCCATTTGGTTTTCTGATGCAGTTGATGGCAAGTGCTGCAAAGTAATAAAAACCGAATGTATATTTCAAAGAAATTCCGGAAAGGCTGTATCAGAGGTGTATACTTATTACACACACATTGATGAAACTTCATTTCAATTTGACCTCACAAATCTTGGAATTCTCAGTAGGGAACCAAACACTAGTTTTCAAATAATATGAAAGGTACTTTTTTCCTTTTGGTTTCAACTAACATGAGACATGAAATTATTTTACTTGTTTTTCCTGTTGAACAAAATAGATACAATCACAACCTCCGTTGTAAAAGGTCAAAGATCACGAGCGAATGCAGTACGTACGCAGACTGTCTGAATTTGAAGTTGTAAAATTTGAAGCTATACTGCATTATGATACCATAGCTCTGCATGGTGGCAGGGTCAGCCCTGCCACGCAGAGGTTTCTATACCGTGGATGTGCTCTACGAATACTACGAAGATGTTTATGAAAGGCTTTATCCAAACACGATTGTCATAAAAAATTGAGATCATGGCAAAATTAGAGAAAACATACTTGTACATGGCCCATAGCGAACTCTAAGTACCAGGCACTGTCATATAGATACAGGGTAATTGAGCAACGTTTCAAAACATACGGTGACGACTGAGGTCATGTCGCTTACAATGTGTCTACATACAATCGCCGTGGGTGTACAAAACATCCATGCAATCACGACGAAGGAGAGGGCTCCATTTTGTTTGAGGTTGTTTCACAAACCAGATATCTCCGCAGCCGGACGGGATATTTTTTACGCAGGCCGGCAGTTTCGCATACTGGAAGAACGGGCTGCAAAACTGTCCATTCATCGTGATAAGGACACCAGCATCGCGGACCATCTTTCATTCACCCGCGACATGTTTTGTTTAACTATAGCACCACTCTGCACTGTCGATGTTGAGTAAACTTGACAAGTCTAGTCGTATATCTTTGTGTCATTCGCGCCTTATCGTACGTCATATCACAAACTGAAAGGTTTAAGCTTTGTAACCTTAAAATATGCGACTTTCCCCCATAAAACTATACATGTTTAGAAAAACTCTTTCAGCGCTTTCAATCAATATAACATTTATATGGTTCTTAATTCATGGTTCGAGGTAGAAAGGGAAACATTACCCCTACCCCATATGTTATAATTTGTTTTGTTTTTTAAAATCACTTTAAATCGACACAAACTGAAAGGTTTAAGCTTTGTAACTTTCAAATATGACACTCTTCTCAATAAAACTATATATATCTAGGAAGGCCTGATTCAGATCTTTAAAACCTATGATTTCATCATTCATGATTCGAAACAGAAAGGGAAACATCACCCTACCCCTTATATTACACACGGATATGTGGCATACCAAATATTAAGAAAACAAGCTCATGCACCCACTAAATGTCAAGACACATACTTTTAATGTTGTTTTTCTTGTTTATTGATCTAAGTTATTTCAAAGAATACATAAAGACCCTATGAAAATTGTTTGGAGAAACGGGAACTTAATTATTGGGTTTGAAAGTCAGCAAATTTTACGATTTACGGTCAATGGCCGATATACAGTCTAATTGACTTTCGAATATTAATTTATCCCCGTTAAGTTATATATCAATGAAAAGACCATAATCTGGGCTTTTTAAAAATGTTAATTTATAGTATTTTATTGTTTTTGTTTCCGTCGAGCGGTAAATATGTGACCCCTACCATATTATTGAAATCCAAGATGGCGGACAAGATGGCGGCCAAGATGTCGCCAAACGAACCTCATGGGACAATATTTGATTTTGGGAACATCAAAATTCATTAACTATAGACCCTGAGGATTACAAAAATGTAGGTTAAAATATATATATATGGGGTGCATGGGAACCCTACCTTTCGACTAGACTAAATAACTTTGATGCGGAGTACAATAGCTTTAGGTGCTATTGGATGCTGTTCTACCTTTGACCTAAAAACTGCTTTACGTCAACGCCGTCAAGATGGAGCGATGATTTTAAATTTTAACGAAAAATATACTTTTAAACATGCAGTATTTCACGAAGTTAAGAGTTGTCAATCCAAAACCCGTGAATTTGAGTGAAATTATGCCGCCGACCTACAATTTCTACCACGTTCACTGCGATGCTCAACGCGTTCCCAGTTTGCTTACTAATCTCAGTGCACTGTGCGACAGGCATCCCAAAAATGCTTTTAATTTTAACTTTTTCCACTTAAAATCTGACCAAAGGGTGTAAAATAATAAGTTTATTCCCAAATACCGGGATTTATGTCATAGTACATCGTACGCTTCAGTATTGTGCTCGACGCTACGCGTCCCGGACGATACCTCCGCTGCACGATGTACTCGGACATAAATCCCGGTATTTTTGGAATAACCTTATATAATTTTGAAGGCTTCACGGTCCAAAAGAGGCATTGATATATTTCAGCAACAGTATTTTATATAGTGTTCTGGTCGGCGATATTATCTTTAGGTAAAAGTTTTTTATTTGTTCGAAAGAGTGCTGTGCCCCGATCAATTTCAGTCAATTAGATCTGATGCAACCAATCATACGCCCAAAGAGAGGGCAATTACAGAGATTTGCAACATACGTTTCGTAATACGACTGGCCAATTCTTTTCATGCTTTGAAACCGACCTTGACGTTTGCTGTGAGATCTTACAAAAGTTTCTTTTAAATTACTGACTTCTTTTATATAGGAAGAGTGATTTATCATGGGAGGAATCAGCATGTGAAAGCACTTTTATGTTCATGTGTGAGCCAACAGGTGAGTGATATTGTAAGTTGCCTGAATCAGCGTATCAACATTTGACACACGATGAATCATGCTTCATGTGTACATGCATCGAGCGTTATTTCTTAGTATTGCTACGAAAGAAATAACTTTGCACTAAAATAGTGTAATGATTTCCTGTGTCCACCCTAGGAGCAACAGGAAAGGCGATTCAACCACATTAATTGGTTAATGGTGGCTTTTATTTTATTTTATTTATTCAGCTATGACATGAAGTCAGGATACGTCGCACAGGTGACTGACATCTGTAAAAAGCAACCCTCCACAAAAGAACAATTTTCACAAGTTACACATACAAATGAAAAACAGAAAAGACAAATGTTTAAAGATAAATTCAAGAATATAACAATATATATATAACTATACAATTAAAAAACAAACAAACAGAAATTAATAGAAACGGCGACTTTTACAATGGCACTTTCCCACCAAAGAACAACTGTTTTCAGGATAAAACGTATTGTTTAACAGACCCGTGTAATGTTTTAATAATATAGACTTGTATGACCCAGCACTTGTTGAAGATTTGCATTGAAAGGGCATTACATTACATGAGTAAAAAGCTCCATTAAAAAACTAATGACGAAAACATGAAGTTTTAAACAATGGAATCTTCATGGAAGTGTCATCAGAGATTTGAATATGACAAACTCGCTTAAATTTCAACTATACATACTCAAATAAAACATTTAGCCAAAAGACACAGTCATTTCTTCTCTCCTGTAGCTCAACGGAAGCAAAGTCAATTTAATCATACGCTCTTTGTAAATCATCTCCTGGGATATCCCAGAATATATTTTGTGGCCCTCTTTTGGACATGTTCAAGATGTAGCAATAATTGCTTTGTTGTGACATCCCATGACTGGGATTAATAATCGAGAATTCTACGGACAAGGGATAAATACAGTTGGCGTTTCATTTTAGTGGAACAAGTGCGGCCACACGTACGTGGCTACATGTACAAGGCACAGTAAATGTAGCACTACCATCAATTCGTCATTACAGCTTCGGCTGCACGGAAGCTCATATCCCAATAGCATCCACTAGCTATATCATCCACTTGCTATCGTCCTTACCCTTCATCTTATCAGATATATCTCCGGAGGGTATATGTCTAATGGCAATGAGTGGCCCACATGCTTAAGAGAGCCAAGGCCGGTGGAGTGGTGTACCATTCCCTGGGTATCTCTTATGCTTGCCTGGACCATTTACCATGGCTAAGGGGCTCAAAACGCGGAAATAACGCGATCAAGGGGGCGCCTGTTTTGAGGGGCCGGGAGCCCAAATAAATCAATTCGAGTGGTCCGATCGCCTCCCTGCTACAGCTCCACGGACATGTCATCAAATATTTGAAATCACCTTGCACTTCTAAATCATACATTTTACTCGTTTCCTTTTTGAATGTCCTTTTTAATATACTCATTGCGAAGTTTTAAATGACAACAATGTGTGTATTTGGTTTCATCGAAGGGAGGGAAAAGCTGGCAACATTGGTCGATATTGTATGAAATAAGAGACTAAGTTCAAAGTACAACAGTCACGGCTGATCCCCTTCTTGGATGACAAGAAAGTGACCTTTAAAAATATTTTCAGCCTTAGGGCGATCATGAAATGCTACGTAAGCATTCGGCTCTAAGTATATACTTTTATATCATTGGAAATGGTTTACAACTTTACCTTAATCCCAATGTGTCTTTGAAACGATTTGTTCTAGTGAAAGGCTCCCACCATATATATATGTATATATATATATGTATATATATATATATATATATATATATATATATATATATATATATATATATAACAAAACAATACCTACATCACTATCTTTACTATAAATATATTGATTTTGTCTCATTCTTTGTGTTTCACTCAAGTTGCTTTGCGAGTTTTACAGATAATGACTATGTATAGTATTCCATGACGGGATTGGTTCATTATTTCAATTAATTTAATTTAAAACATTAGTCATGGATTTTGATAGTGCGCACATTTCAATTGATTCCAAACTTGACTGTTTCTTATTTTAAGTAAATTACATCGTTCCATTACGTATTATTTTTGATGTGAAACCTCAATAGCCTATACATCGAAATATTGGCAAGTTCCTCTGTTCCTCTATTGAAGGAACAAGAGTTCAAGTTAGTCTAGTCAAAGTTCACATGGTTAGCGTTTACTCAGGATAGTTTGTTTAGTAAAGCAGTAAGCTTAGACATGCTGGTTAAAATTCATGTGCTTATTTCGATTTTTGGTCATTTCCCTTCAAAGCGTATTATTATTTTGTATGACAGAGGCGACTTCAAAGGTAAGCTGTGAATTTGTCAAAGCGGCCATAAATTTCATTCCAACTTTTCCCCACACAGAAACTGGGCAGTTTGGATTATTCATACCTATCTTAATCCTACTGTTCGTAATGTTTATGTCGTAAACACATCTATCGCACACTTTAAACACCTTTCCCGGGTTCTTGAACCCGGTTGGTCAAAATTGGCTGTTCTGGCCTTTTTGATCACCCCTCTTAAAATGCTTGGATAGTTGACTTGGAAAACAATTAACATTAAAAGTTTCATTAGCAATTAAGCCAAACACCGGAGACATCATGAGACACGAACAATCGCAACAACACCAATTCAAAGAAAAGTCAAATTGGACTCCACGAACAGCAAAAAATACAAAAACCTGAAAGCTATCTGAAGCTGCTAAACTCGCACTTCTAGAGATACCCTTTCAAACAAGGAAACAAAACATGTCGCGTGCCCAAAGAATCGCGATAAACCAGCTTGCAAACAGTAGACAAATTACCATAAAAAACCTTTGACAAGGGTCGGGTTTTGTCTTTGTCAACACAAAAGATTACGTACACGAATGCGAAAGGCAATTACGCAACACTAAGTATTATACACAACTAGCCAGTGACGACACAGAACAAACAGTAAACAAAGTACACGAACTATTAAACAAAATGTACGAGAACAAACACATCGATCATGATACTTGTAAGTATCTTGATCAAGAAAACATAAAATCCGTACCCCGCAGTGGTACTTATTGCCTAAAAATTCACAAACCTCGGCAAAATTCTAAAAGACACACTAATCAAAACAAAATTTACTGAAGTAAAGAAACATAGAACAAACAAACTGAACCACCAAACGGACTCACAACGAGACCCAAACATTAATATACTTGCCTCGCTACTCGAAGAGCAAGACCACTAAAATGCATTAAAATAATTTTTCACAAACACAAACTAAGGAAAGAATCTACACTGCGACTGATGAGAAACCACACTCGGGTTTCGAAACGCAAGCGTTAAAGGGCCACTCTATCAATTCTGTAACACAATAGGTCCGCTGCGTCTCGCCATAGGCTTTCCCCACACAAACAAAACATTACCGTACACACTGATCCAAACTTCCCTACAAATATCCGAGGCGAAACAAACATTTTTGTTAACACAAACAATCGGATAAGAATGTAGGAACACATTTTTGAAACGAATCAAACACAAACTCGACACAAAAACATTTTGGATAGTTAGGTGGGAGCCTCTTTCACACTTTTTACATTCATTGCTCTTGTGTGGGGGTTGTCAACCTGATGTAATCGCAAATCCTCAGATTTCCATCTGATATAGGTATGTACGTAACAAGAAAAGTAAACTCATGAATTTTAATAGACGGGGTGGCTAAGACCAATTTCAAGCGAGATTGTTCTCAGCAACCCCGTCTAAGTCTGTGTGGGGAAAAGTTGTAATGTGAAAATTTCGTTGCTATAGTTCTTGTTTGCTTTTGCTCTTTTTGTTTTAATTGACAGGGTTTATTAGTTTTGTTCTTCACCGATATCTTAGTCAGGAAATTTCAGAAAAAGGCAATTTTGATTAGTTCCGTTAGACAGGTTCCAGTAAGAGACTGAGGCAATTTTAACCTTTTTGCAGATAAATTCGACTGTGCAGTTCGGACGTTTACAAACCAATGCAATCGAATGTGTGAGCACAGACTTGGAAGTTTGCTATGTATATGCAATCCTTACAACACGAGTTCCCTGAACAACACCTGTGCAGGTGAGAAAATTAAGGTTGATTTAAGAAATGAAAACCCGAGCTAGGGATAGGCAACGAATTTTCAACTAATTCATATGTGCATATGGTGTGAACTAGTCGTAGCCGAGTCATATTTCATAGCTGAATTAGTGTATCGCCCAGACATTGTTTTAGATACTTTGCTTTAAAATTAAAGGAGAGTCTTTCTCTAAGTGAGCACTAGCGCCATTCTGACCCAGTGCTATTGTACAAATATAGTTTTTTAGTTTTACAGCTTGACAAATCAGAATTCTAAATTATCGGTATCAGTGTACCTGTATATATGATATTGCCTTTTCATATCAACTCGGTGACATTTTTCAGACATGAGGCAAAGGACAGTATCTCACCAAATAGAGTCGGCAAAGACGCCGACATCGTACAAGAAGAAGCGGTATTTAGTGATATATAATTTACCACATACCAATGATATTAATATCACAATACAGGGTAGTAAGAGTAACACAGCGTCTAGTCAAATTGCCAGTTCTGTGAAAAATTGGAGTAGCTGTTGCCATGCTTATGTGCCTCTAAATGTCACACTAATATTCATCCTGGAAATTCTAAGTACACATATACAGAACTGCGAGACACCTCTTTCATAGTATCATTTTTATTACCTTTCCGTTCCACCACATGCACATATTGTAAAAAATGGTAGGTACAATGATGATATCGTAGGTCACCTAAGCATTGCATTCCCAAGTTAAACAGAAATTCTAAGGACAGTATGTCAGGTTTATTATCTGATTTATAGAAATTTGAAATACAACAGTCAATACGTGAACATGTCTATTTCGTGTTTCATGGACCGACACGCCAACAAGAATGGTCTACTTATACTCATCAAGCGAGTGCCTTTAACACCGATTATTATGATACTATAAATAGCTTGGTGGATCCTTCCATATCGGTTTGCGAACAAGGCTTATCACCTTCCAAAGTCACTCAAAAACACATGCAAGTCACTCAAAGGTCATTCTTTGAAACTGTCACATTGAATACATACTAACTGAAGAGAGTGTCTCTACATAGTAATTTGTACATAAGATTTATGCCTCTCACAAAATTGTCACATCTTTAGAATTCAAAGCTTATTATCAACGTACGGAATAGGCTGCAGATGTATTCAACCACTGTCAATATAAGATAACAAAGAGTAACCTCAAACGCTCATAAAATTTAAAACTGCTATTAAATTGCTGAATACAGTTTTTGAAATTTTATATCAGAATGTTGCTTGGTGTGGGTTAGTCAGGATGCTAATTATTGTATTCTTAAAACTCGTTGAAAATTTCAATCGACAGGCGGTAAATGTTGAGTGTTTAAATCTTCTTTGAAGCTAACAACGCCATACCACACAGTAACTGCTCTGTGATAATGATTTTCCAGAACAAACGATTAATTTTTAATTCTGTATATGACAGCATCATCGATATACGATCATTATTGATTAACCATTTATGAGAAATAACACTTACACTTATGCCCATATGTAACAAAAATATTTCCAGAACGTTCCATATGCACGCTGAAAATTTCATTCTTTTACTTCGATCCGTTACTCCGTTGTTCCAAAATGTACCATGTAAATTTCATCCATCGCCATCATGGTTCCAGAACGTGAAATATTGACACTATTCGTCAAACGTGTTTCTATCTTTTCATAGTGAAATCCAAATAGATATCATTAATGCGATGTCGGTGGTGAAATCCGTATATTTGTTCTTGATTTTTGGTAGCCTCCGAGTGAAAAAGAAAGAGTAAATCCTTACCGACTCACAATCGGATAATGGTTAGATCAGGATCCTGTGAGGCGAGAGAAATGGACGGTTCACACTAGGCAGCTCATTGAGGGTCTTGTTAATACAAAGATTAAAAATGTTAGTTATATTTTCTATCTAGTCAAGTCATAATTTAGTTGCCCATCGAATTATTAAATTTGTTTTAGTGGCCAGCTCATCTCGCATGCATCTCTCAGCTTTTACAAGGCCACTGACGAAGAATAGCCTAACGAGTTGCTTTGAGTGACTTCAAGAGTCGCGTTGCATTGATGCGCTGCCTGCCGTGTTGCTTGTCAGGACCCTCAATGAGTTGCCTAGTGTAATTCGTCCATTAATCGCCATTGTCTGCCTATCTCTGAGATTGAACATAATTTCCTCTTGGCTGTATTAAATAATGTCATGTCATATCTTTTTTGTATACAGTTCAAAATGCAACCCATTATGAATCGATAAAACGTTGTGATATGTGTAACTTAATTGATCAAAAGCAAATTCCTATTTAAATACAGGGCAAATCTGACTGTCAATATTTATTCGATTTTAACATTGATTTTGCATATCATTTTAAAGCATTTTCTTTTAGGCGTTGCTAAATGTGCCTTTGGTGGTATTGAAGAGAGTCCCTGTGACCATGTATGTGTCAATGAAGCGATATCGACAGACTGCCGTTGTCAAGCGCAATCAGAAGATCATGGGTGTATAAGTAAGTAGTCAGCATGCAAGGTCATTAAGGAGCGGCAATGTTTAGGGAAATAAGCAACTGATTAATTAACTGGAATATATCCACTCATTCGACGTCCATCTTAAAGAGTATGATCAACGTGTTTCTGTCTCCCTTCAGATTCAATAGATATTTAAGGACGACGGGTTATTTCCTATGCAAGACGTTAACCTCTATTGATATAGTTTGTCTAGGTTCATGTAAAGACAGTTAAAGAATATACAAATCTCAGTATGCTTGGAGTTACAAAAGTAGTCATTTTGTCGGATATTTCTGAAAACATACACTGCCTGTGTATAAGACTTTACAGCTCAAAGGGGGATGTAAAATTACAATACGATTTGACTACATATTACATCACAGCTTTGATTTGAAAGAAATGCGTCTTGGAACCTGCCTCGGGGATACAAAGTTTGGGGAAAGGTATATGGACAAAAGGATACGATAATTTATACATTTGAGTAGAGTACGTATGGTACATTAAGACATATGGAGTAAATCCCGCTTCACAGGCAAAGGAAAGACTTGAAAAATCGTTTGTGACCATCTTAGATTAGTGTCTCAAAAGTATGTCACATTTACTTTTAAATTGAAATTATTATATTGTCATCGATCAGTATCGATCTCGTAAAACGTTTTCCACTGCAACAGTGTCTTTTGCATGTAAAATAATCGCAATCATACCAATCCATAATCCAATAACACTAGGTCAAAATTTGTAAGACAATAGTTGTAAACATAGACACAAAACAGCACAGAACAGACAGTATATAGACGGTACACAAACAAAGTCAAATTCATGAAAGAAAGATATATGGACCTCTGGCCAAAAGACCAAGAAGTGATGTCAGGTGTTTCGAAAATAGTAAGCGCATCCTGCCCCACATGTGGCACCCGCCATATATCAATCTGTAAGTCAGATAGGTAGTGGTCACTAACTAAGGCCCCATGTCACCGATGCCATCAGTGATCATTTGTCGAAGAGAGATATTGTATTTATCTACCAGCTTGCGATACCTGCCAAAAATGCGTTTGAATGTAGAGACAAGTCTTGCTCTGGTGTAACCTTGATTGAACAGTTTGTAAGAGAGATGGCCATGTCTCTCTACAAAATCACCACATGAACTGCATGCTCTTCATAATACAGTGGAAAGATTGTAAACAAACCTAACTTCGTTCTACCGAGCTAAACCTATAGTGAGTAATCGTGTGTTATCAGGTCCCTCTAATTTGTGGAAAACAATGTTACGAAGTAATCAGTCGGTTAGTTGCCAGCTGTAGGATCGAAATATTCCTGTCTGAAAATCGATTATTGCAAGCTGATTTTCTTGTATGGACATAAGTACAATACCATTCACTAGAATTCATCTTCCTATTTATTTGAATGGACACCTTCTTTCAACACGAGTTTATTCTGATTCACCGTACAATTGTATTTTAAAATTCACCCTATAGGTGAAGCATTCATTGCCAAAGTGAAGGGATATAGTCTATTCATTGCACGGCAATTCGGAGCAGTTTAACAGCAGGTTTCCTTCATGGTAATGATGCAGACGCCAAATAGATAATAGTTGGCAATCGAAGTGGACAAACAAAAATATTGCATGTAATGTTTTTTCTTTCGACAGTACATGTTTCTCGTTGTGGCCCGGATGAAATACTGGATCTGAACCTCGGGGATATCGGCCTCATCAGCTATCTTTTTTCCCGAAGTAAACAATGTGAATGGACTGTCAAGGTGCCGAGAGGTATACCCAACTCCAAATTCTCATTGCTTCCCTCTGCTATGATTTAAAATGACACGTAATATGTCCAAAATGGTTATTGATGATATGTTAAAATTGCTTTATTGATTCTTTCAACATTAAGTTATTGACACGCACAACACATTTCTTGTATGCAATTTATATTTATTATTGATAAACACTATTAAAGTCGAAAAAGTTCTTTCGCGGGGAACATATGGTTCCGTAATCTTTCCCGTTGAGAGTAGGGAGAGTGTATTACAGTCATGCATTTACAGACGTTCAATGCTATAAGTTACCTGCGACAAAATTGCGGGAATGGGTAATGAGCTTCATAACCGTCTCACATTGTCTAATATGAATACATAACATAGCAATGGGTACTTCCCACTCTCCTTCTTCAACTTGGATGAAAATCACGAACGCAGATAGTGTTCCATAGATGTGCTGTACAATCAATCCGGCCGACTGAAGTTGTTCACACCAGTGACGCACAAACGGCAGACATAATAGTCCGTGGGCTGGAGGGGCCCAAAGTGCACCCCCCATAAACCTACTACATGGGTATTTTTTTTGTTCTTTGGGATCTGCTGAACCAGAAAAAAGATGTTAACATCGGATATTTTTGGGATGCACTACCTGTCTGCACTGGTTTTTGATTTGTATGTACCGCAAAAAATGGCGAAAAATGGGTAGGGGTAGGGGGTACTATATCCTCCACTAAATTGAGTAAACAATCATGAAATAGCACAAACCTTACATTTTCGGAAAGCTCAGATACTGTTTTTTTGTGAGGAACACAGACTTTAGCAAAAATAATTTGTGTACATAGAATAGGACGACTTTAAAATGAATTTTTTTTGACAATTTTGAATTTTTTTCCCAAATACCATGTAACAATTGTGATTTACTTTTTATTAAGCAATATTTTCACAACTTTTTGTGTTTAAATTATTTATTCCGACATATTAAACAAGAAAAAAGTGTTAACATCAGATATTTAACTATACACTACTTCTCTGGAGTCAATTTTGAATTGCGTGTATCTGTATGGGGTGTGCAAAAGCTAGGGGTAGGGGTACAACATTCTTTCCTTGATGAAGTAAACTGGCTTGAAATACCATATACCTTATAGTTTTAGAAAGCTTAGATACTGGTCTTTCTAAAATACATAAGGTTTTAGTAAAAAAATATGACGTCATAGTATTGGATAACTTTAAATCGATTTTTTCTGGTAATTCAGTATTTTTAACCAGAAGAGAATACGGTAACTATTGTTTCCTCCCAGTGAAGCAAATCAAACAGATTTATGGATGTTATTTACTAATTGCAATGTGCTGAAGAAGGAAATAAATGTCAAAATTGGGTATTTACAATGCATTATTGTCTCTACTCACTAAAATTGCAAGTTTTGCTACATTGGTATATCGTGAATGGGCATTTTATTGTTATGCAATGAACTAATGCACAGCCTTAAAAAGAAAATGCGCACATATAGTCATATTTGTATCAATTGTTAAACATATAAGGTTAGTTTGATAATGTAAAAATTGCCCATAAAATTCTGAGAAAAAAGCACTTGTGTCAATTGTCAAACACATATAAAGTTAGTTTAATATTGTAAAAATTACCAATAATATCTCATGTTTTGACATATTAAGTGAATACAAATTTTCAGAAATTCCAAAATCAGATGTTTGTCTCGTAAACCATATATTCTAACTTGTACATAGTCATCAATTAGTAAACATCTATAAATGCACAGATATTGCTAGTATTTCAATGAAACATTTCAACTTTTCCCACTCACAAACTAGCCTCGTAGGAATTAAAACACATTCACTTATATTGGTGTTCTATATGTGTTATCATAAATGTTACATCATAATTGTTAGATCAACCCATTATTTTGACACCTTTTACAAAACGCGTATGTGATTTGGCAAAGGGGCCGTCCCCACCATTTATAATGACCCCCGGGCCTATGTCCTGGTCAGATGTTAATGTAAGACATCATGTGGTCTTTATATAAGTTCTGAACGACAAAACGAGCAGTTACATTAAGAAACGTAGATTCTCGGGACTGAGACTAATGCAATGTTTCATTAAAGTCTTATATAGTCCCATTTGTCGCATAAAAGCAATTTTAGATAATTGATCGGTTTCTAGGACCTTGCATCATATGGTATGAAGTTTCCCTTTTCTTGCTCGCATACTGACAGTGCCGAATAGTTTGAGCAAAGCTGTGCAGGTAGCACTTACGCTCAGTTCAATAAATTATCCACAATTCCGTTAGATTTGTACACACGACGTCAGAATTATTTTTACTTTTTCAAGTTCTCCTGAAAGCCATAATAAAAATCTCCAGAAAATTAATTCATGATCATTGATTAATGAAAGTACGTTTACAATAAATTTCAAAGAAACAATTAAATAACATAAAAGTTACGTTCTGCTGGAACAACAAATGCCAAACTTTTAGGGAGCAAGTGATGACAAACTGAAATGGTCGTTCTCTGTGAAAAGTCAGCGCGTACATTTCTTTTGTATTTCTGTTTGGAAAAATCAATATCCCTTTTCTTTATAAAACAGGTGCAACTAGTTTCCCTGCTTTCCATCATATTATTCTGTATGGCTGAAGACACAATCGATGGACAATTTTACAAAAATTCTATCTTCTCTCTCAATCAAGCATACAGAGGGGAGACGCGGTAGACCACGGAAGAGTCGCCGAGTGTCAAATCATGATCAATTATGGGAAATCTCTGGGACTGTGTTACGCAATGCAACACTGCACCACACCATCAATAAGGCGGGGTTGCCACAAGACCGTAAAACACTGATCCTTACACAGAAGTGTGTTCTCTAATAATGAAAATCATTGATTTTGGCTAAGGAATGTGTTCCTTTCTAAATTACTTATTCATTATCTTCACAATTCATACCATATTGTAAATGCTTCTTCGGATATGTCATTGTACGATTTATTCAACCCTTGCATTTCACCACACGACAGGAAGTACTATCGAGGTTATCATAGAGTACTATTCTACTGTCGCCGAATGTGTAGTGCCACTTTGTGACGTCGATGTTCTTGAAGTTTACGACAGATCTGTAACAGGCGTTGAAAAACTTGCCACTGTGTGTGGAAATGACACCAAACCAACTGAGGTAAATAACAATGAAATTTTCATGTTCTTTCAATGGACACTTCATGGTTATTAAAAGGACGTTCATTCTGTAAGCATGACGTCTTGATACTCCATGTGTTACGTCATGATTAAAAATAAAGAAACATTAAAAAATACTTAGGCCGAAAATTCTTAGAAATCCGTGAATTTGTGCATCTTGTGTACGGCTGTTAATGCGGGCATAAATTTTACCACGGCAAATATTAAAGATAAGTGTGTTCCTATCACTATTCAGTACATTTTGCTTGCAAAGTCCCCGAAATTCTCATATAGCCGACGCATTACCTATATTTTAATGTCTATTCCGTTTAAGTCAATACAGAGATGTGCGGCATCTGAAAATATTCGAGGCTATAATCCCCTGATGAACACGCTCAAGACAAACGTAGCAAGATGGTATAAATGGCCACATAAGTTAGTCAAGTGGACGAAAACCGGAGGAATTATAGATTGAATGGTGTGTGTGTGCGGACATAGAGATATTTTACACATACTCTGGCCTGTTTATTTTAACTTTATTATGAGGATAATACACTTTAGAATACATATACACATAAATTGGTTTTGTGATACTGACCGAATATGGCCACAAGGCGGCAATTTTGCCTGCGCATTTTTTATGTCAACAGCTACAATGCAGATGGAAATCGGTGTCATTCAAAGTTGGTCCGAAGACAATACACAATGACAATGGCTTACATATATGCACGTCAAATTAGTGTGTGATACGAGCCAATATGGCTGACAACAGGCAGTTCCTTTGTTTGTTTGGCTTTTCATGTTAACAGCAAGTTTGCAGACATGACTCAACCGATTTCCTTCGAATGATGTACAAGGAAAATTGCTTACATATTAAAGGCTAACGTTTCAGGATCATGGAGAGCTATCTGCGAGAGAACATGGGGGCTTGGACTGCTAACCGAACACCAACCCAAAACGCTAACCTTAAATGGTGAATTTGAATCCCATGGACGGAAATGGGCGACTGCTCTCTGTGTTTCATTTGAATATTTCAATAACGTATGATAATGAATTCTGTTGTTATCAGCTGCGTCAATACAATAACGTCCTTTAACAATAATCCTGATATCCTGAGCATATTTGCTCCCTTGACATATCATGCGAATAGCGGTATCACTGTAAAGACGATACATACAAGAGACGAACACTTGAATTGTACACTATTATTATTATTATTATTATTTTATTATTAAAAACTTCTTTAAAGCGCACTACACATACGTCTCAGCGCGCTGTACATGACTGAAGAAAAAAAAATACATTATTAAAATGAGAGCAAAGGTAGTTTTTAAAAATAAAAAGTCACAAATATCGCAAAGAAATTTGGAAAGGAAGTAAAAACAGCGTAAAATGAGCAAAATGGCTAAAATCACAGTTGATAAAACTCAGTAAAAAGGTAAGTCTTCAAAGCACGCTTAAAACATTCAACATTTTTTGCACAGCGAATCTCTGATGGCAATGAGTTCCAAAGGAAAGGAGCATGAACAGAAAAGGCCCTATGGCCATAGGACTTATTATACTTCCCTTTCGGCGGGACTAAACGTAGCTTTTCCATGGACCGGAGATTTCTTGCCGGAATATACAACTCAATTAAGTCGCTAAAGTACATGGGTGCAATACCATCAATAATTTTATAAGTAATTAACAGAACCTTGAATCTTATTCGAGCTTCGATTGAAAGCCAATGCAGGTCGATCAACACGGGTGTAATATGGTCAAATTTGCGTGATTGAGTGACGAGATGTGCAGCAACATTTTGAACTGACTGCAAACGTGAAAGCTGTTCTTTTGATACTCCGTACAAGAGACTATTGCAGTTGTCCAATTGGGATGTGACGAAGGCATGGATCAATGTCTCGGTGGTACTTCTGTCAAGTAATTTGCGGATCTTGCTGATACGGTATAGAGAATAATATCCGTTCCTGGGGACTGTTCTACAGTACAGTCCCCCGCGATATCGCCCCACGCGATCCCGTTCGTTCTAGCTTCATCTTGAACCTAACGTTAACTTTTGATCATCTAAATGAACTAATTCGCCTCAAGTACGTCAGATCATTATTCAAAATTTTGTTTATGTTACACAGAGTAGACTTTAAACTTTTGAGCCACGCCCGTGTCCATACATTCCATGTCCGTTTCACTGAAGTGTCAAGGCTATTTAAGCATGTAGATTATCTCCCTGGCCCTCATGGGCTCACGTTCAGCATTCAACAAATGACGTACTGGTGACAAACGGTCACCTGCATACCTTAGGACTGTTGCTGCTTTACGTCTGGCGAAGGCCTGGCAATATTGTTTGCACGTACAGCTATAAATGAACCTTTTCAGCGTTATTTTTCCACACTTAGTGCGTTGTACGATAAAGAAGACATGCCTGAAGTTCATCTAAAATTATTCGCAAATCTTGTTCTCAGAAAGCGGTGTAGGGATTTTCGGCTAAATAATCACTAAACGAATATCGTATTTTAAGAAAGAATCTGGGTACTCGTCATGAACTTTAGAAGCTCCCCTATTGCTTGTCAGTATATCTCGTTCCGCAAAATTTCACAGAGGTTTTCTTTTTCTATTTTATTGCACTCTGCGTGTGCGCATGACTGTAAAATGTGTGAGATCTAAAAACGTAATTACAACTCTCCGTTGCCCTTCATAGCCCGTCACAAAATTAAGCAACCAATTACTATAGGCATTCTATATTCTAATATCATATACAACTTCTTTTGATAAAGTCCACAATGTAACACTCCAAATCTCCAAAAATAAAGATTTTCGAAATGTAGTCATCAGACATATAACTATTACCTCCATTTTAAGCATACCATAATGTTTTAACGATACAGTATCTCCCTGCGCAAGAAAGAGAAGGCCTTGGCCTCGATTACAATACGATACCCAAAAACTGACTGAAGAAGAGGATTATAAAAAATGCTATAGCTTATAAAAGTCACGGAGTGGTTTTATGTCGAGCTAATTGTGGAACAAAGTAGACAAAATGCCACCAATCTTTTAATACAGTAGAAGTTCGGCTTTAAAGATAAAGATGAGAACTTAACCTAGCGGGGATTATATCAAGATTGACTCGACAAAATTAATATAAATGGAACCTTGAACGTAAATTAAACTATGATATTACTCTAATGAAAATCACTAAGCATTTTAGCATTAGATCATTAGTTCTATTCATATTAAATGTTTAACATTTAGTGACATAAGGCAGGAAGGAAATTACAGAATGAAAGTTTTTATAATTTGCTATTCATGTTAATATGGTGTCATGATGTACTGATTCAGAGGTTCATTAAGCTATTTCAGCTCGGCTAATTGCTAATGTGCATATTTCACGACTATTACAAATTGTGAAATGTATAAAGAAAGACAGTGACAAGTTGAGGAAACTACCTTTGTGTAGAATTGGGCAAATATCATTTTAAGAGTGAAAGTTTTAATCGAAGCTAATGTGCAATTTGCATATTCAAAGAGCTTCACAATTGTGCATGCTAAGTTGAAAGACTTGATCAATCACACTAGCCACATAAAGTGATAATGCAAAGATATTGCAACAGTAAACGGAAATTGGGCATTTTCATATCAGCTAATTACTAATTTGCACTATTAAAATGTTCTTTGGAATCATGGATGATAAATATTGCCCGTGATGTTGATTATAACACTCTCATTAAGTCACGGAACCAATGGCGATAATGTTTTAGGAAAGTGCGAATTTACAGTCAATTGCAATATGTTGTATCACCGCAGTATGTTCTGTTGGTATCGGTTCCTATCTTAAACTGGAACCCGCACTTGCATGACAATAACCTAGAAATGTTGTCCTGCAACATATCAGTTATTGATTCAGTCGTGGACATAGGTAGACCATTTTGTGACAACTGTACCTGAACAGCCATCATAAATTAAAGATTCAAGCTCGTATTTACATGTGGTTGATTTGAATATTAACTTTGCCCACGTTCAGGGACGGTGCTTTACCATTGCCATTATTTGACTATCAATCCATACTTTTTCCCGTTTTTGAAATTTTTAAAAACTCATAGTCACGGATCCTGATATCATTGTATTGGATGTCATTGTGCAAAGCGCCAAAGGTGCCCTATATCGCCGCAATGTCTCTTTGAGCGACCGTCCGTCAGTCGACCTTTCCGGCTTTCCGTCTGCCCGTCTGTTCGTCCGTCTGTAGAGGGATTTTGTTCCACTCGTAACTGTTAAATCCGTTGTATCCAATGTCATGTAATTTATTATATAACACTGTCATGGTAAGATCTAGTACTCACACGTTTGGAACTTATTTGGGATAATTGGATGATGAAGTTTTGTCCATAAAATCTACAAATGTAAGCTCATCTGCTTTTCTTATTACGTTACACATTTGTTTTTATGAGTAATTTGTAATATTGAGACATTCAGCTACAGGGCACCTAACATTTTGCGAAATTTGAAAATATAAAGATCCAATTATCCTAAATTAGTCCCAATCGTGTTTACTGATTAAATTTTGGTTGTTGTGGCTTCTAAATTAATTGCTCGTTAGCGTATTTTAATGATTTTGTAATTAGGCCATATTTCAAGAAGTACTCAACCAAATTTGATGGTGACTTTGCACATACTTTCATTACTCTAAACCATAAATATGCAAAAGGGTAAGTGGGTTTAGCTTGATTAATGCTCATTTGCATATTGAGGCTATATTCAATTAATTCTCAAGCAGACACACTTTGAGAACGGTGCACAGAATTCGATGAGAGTTGCTTCTAATGTTGATCATATAAGGATTTATCAGACATGAAAGATATATTATTGTGACGTGCAAGTGAATTTCTTATTTGCATAATTGGTGAGCTTTCCAAATTAGGGATATATATCTCAATTAAGTCGATGATAAATGATGAAACTTGGTGTGTATAATGAACATGATATGATTTAACGTATTGAAAATCATAAAGCATTTTCACTTCAGTCAATTCGTGATTGCATATTTTATGAACTTTCCTAACTAGGGATATATATCTTGATTTCCTCGACCAAACTTGACGAAACGTGCTGTGTACATTGAAGATATTATGAAACAACATTAGTGAAAGTCATTAAGCATCGACCAATTCCTAATTTGCATTATTTATGAACTTTCCTACGTAAGGATATATGAGTGGATTAACTTGATCGAAGTTGTGAAACAGGCTATGCACATTTATGATATTATATTAAAACAATAGTAAAGGCCAAAACGCATTTTCACTTAAGCTAATCACTTCCCCAATTAGGGATATATATCTGGATTGTCATTATCAAAATTGACGAAACTTGCTATATATATGAAATACACTGATATAACAATCATGATGAGGTTTGATAAACTTGTTACTAATTTGGATATTTAAATAACTTTCTCATTTAGGGACAAATATCTGAATTGATGCGATCAAAGTCGACAATACATGTGATGGACATCGAAGATATTAAGATAAAAGATTATTGGAAGGCATTCAGTATTTTACTTAAGAAAATCACCAATTTTCATATTAACAAACTTTTCTAATTAAGGAATATATATATCTGGATTTACTTGACCAAAATTGATGAAATTTGTTCTGTACATTGAAGAAATTATAACGACTAAAAGTCGGTTTAGATATTTAGAACATCGAATTACTAAGTTGCATATTTAATGAACTTTCATAATTAGAGAAATGTGTCTAGATAGGCTCAATCAAACTTGAAAAAACATTATATACATTGAAGATACTATAATAGAACGTTTTTTGAAGTTATTTAACATTTTTGCTTTAGCTAATTACTAATTTGCATATTTGAAGAACTTTCCTAGTTAGGGATCTATATGTAGATTGACTTGACCAAAGTTGACGAAACTTGCTATGTACATCGTAGATACTATGACATAAAATTACCAAAAGTTATAAGTGTAACCTGGTACTCAGTTAGGTTGAGCTTTGCCTTCACATTAATCACTTATTTGCCTTTTTTCATAATTAGACCATAGGCTAATATGATGATTCTATGCAGTATACTTTGATTTTCCTATAATATTGACTGTGTTGAGTATTCGGTTGGAGTTGATTTTGTTTGCCAATGCACTGTCTCCCTAGTACATACCGATTGGCCACGGTGTCCAATCCTCTTACTTTCGTTAAAATTAGGGACACTTGACACTGCCTGAGAGATGTCTTCTAAAACTTTTCTTATTATAGAAGTATATGCTTTGGCGTAAGTCACAATTAATGACCTATTCCACGTGATAGTCACATTAGAATTGATAAAGGTTATCTTCATTCTAATGGCCAGGCAGTTCTAATAACTGACCTTTGTAATCATACATGACACTAATCATGCCAAGATTCCCCGACACAAAGGCTGTAGCTCGAAATCATTTCCATATGAAAAGATACCTTACTAGAGGTGTTAAGTAACTGTCAATCGGTGATTACTCTACAAATATCACGGGTAGTGTCATATTCACGAACATTTCGATCTTTTGTTCTACTTGATCGTTAGTCTTTTTCTCTCTGGGGAGTCGTAAGCCATTAATTCAGTAACTCGGAAATTTTCCGCGTTCAGTGGATTAGCCTATATACATGGTTTGTGCCGGCCGATCTACTCATGAATTTTTACAATGTCAGAAGAATACCTAGAAACAATGTTCATTCCTAAATCCTAATCGAGCATCTGAAAGTTTATGAACACAAGAATACGTATCAGGAAAAAAAACTCAGAAAATATACAAAATCTAGTAAAATTTCACCTGCTATAGAAGAGTTTACGACAAAAACCAGTTCCATAGCAACCTATGATGACAGCCGTTTCATATCTAATACTGCGACATCAAGATGATATACATACACCCCAACTGATATCACATATTGCTATTCTGATTACACCTTCTAAGAATTCTGTATATAGATGTTGTTTGCGGTTACAATTGCTTTTTGGACCAATCTTGCATTCAAGAACGGGCAACGATAAATTTATGGGCTAAATGGATAAATAGAAGTTCAAAATATCAAATAAAATAAAAAATAAATTTGAAAAATATTGCAACAAAGTAAAATTGCCACATTCGGTAAATTTACTAGCGAAGTAGAAATTTGTGTTGTATCTATCCAAAGGCATATTCTTGTTTGCAGAACTATTAGCCATTCCTCGACGGAGAACAGAAAGCAAACGCAAGATGCATGAGTTTGCGGCGTCAGTGCCAGCACTGACAGTAATATTTTGCAGGTTCGAGTGGCTAGAGAATTGCTTTCTGTCACTCTTAAAGCCATGATACCTGTGGACATCATCATTTTTTCTTTAACAGCTTGTTTTTCACGAGTGTTTAGACGTTCTTGAAGTCAATAGTTCCCCAGGCGAACATATTTGTGTTGTACTGAATGTTATCTGCTAATAACAGAAAAGGCCATTTGCTCCGAAAATTTCTGCTCTGCCTTAAAGTGGCGAAAATTGGCATACATTAATTTTGGTTTTTTATTGTTTTCAGGTAGTATATGGCAGCGGTAACGTTATGTCCGTAACTTTTACAAATGATGACATCTATTTACAAAATACATTTCAACTGGCATTCATGCCAAGGGGTAAGTATACATGATCTCTCTCTCTCTCTCTCTCTCTCTCTCTCTCTCTCTCTCTCTCTCTCTCTCTCTCTCTCTCTCTCTCTCTCTCTCTCTCTCTCTCTCTCTCTGATGGAATATTTCTCGAGGTTAAACTTTTGTCAATGAATCTCATAAGATGTAGTATGATCTGACCAAGTACGCCCATAACTTAGAGAAAATAACCCAAGTGAGTGTTCTATAATGCAATGCTGTCTTTTAGAAACGTCGGTACACTTTTCTATAATTATAACGATCTGGAAAGTCCATTTTTTGCTATTTCAGATATCCTACTGTGCCCTCAGTCTATCGGGCGAAATGAAGATGGCCTTAGCTACTTCATAGAACAAATCGGTCCAGTAGTTTTCATCGACAGATCAGTAAAATTTCCCTGTGTTGGTAAAATTAAAAGATGGGAAATAGACACTTCCTGGGCAAATGGATCTTCTTTAATTTTACACCCTGCTATATTTCGCCGTCAAGAAGGCAACCAATTCGAATTAGTTGGACAGAATCGTGTTGAACTGAGCAATGTGACAGCTGACATTCTCACTATCGACCTACCATCAGAAAATGTTCTTGAATTCAAACCTGGGGATTTTCTAGGTATGTATGTTACTTTTTTTTATACAATATAATATTTCTGGACATATGCACAAATGTTTATGAGATATTCTAATGTCTTCATTCAAAAATTTCATTTAAAATAGACAATCTATAACGAAACAAATGTATTGCTTGTTTTTCCCGGTACCGATTGTTTGCCCCGTGTTGGCATTTACCGTTTTCCTTTTTCACTTTCTAACAGGATTGATGTGTGAGTCCTCATGTTATCTACGCACTTCAGGTGATATATGTTTTCAGTGCACTGAATGCCCTGTAACCAACATTGGAAAAGCTTCAGTAGGCAGGATGTTACTGAAAGGAGAGACGGTATCTGTAGAAGATGTTAACGGTGCCCATACGTTACCCATAAAAGCATTGCTGAAAAACAGTGAGTTAGCATTTTACAGATCCTGAATTTTACAAAGTATATCATAAGAAATGACAATCTGCTCGAGCGCGATATTGTGTACACATTGAATATTATGCTACTACATAAACTGTGCTGAAGGTACAAAGCAACTCTAACACGTTCCGCAAAATGTTTTAACATTAAATGACATGCTACACACTGTAAATAAGGGAGTTGAGTGATCATGGGGACATCTGAAAGTTAAAAAGCATCGTTTCGCATTAAAAAATATTGGTGTAAATTACTGCTGAAAACGATCTTCGGGCATATTATGTTGTGCCAAGTCCCTAATAAGCCAAACTGAAAATAATTTAGCGACAAATTACATATCCTACAAATATCAAAGTAGATCATACCCGTAGGCAAAGTAAGCTCTGTTGTTCCGTTCACTTATGGAAATCTCAAAAGGCCTCTTCTATGTTATTAGCGTTCGAATCTACTTTGAGTAGATGCTCGCTCAAAATTGTGTTTTACACTAGAACTCATGGAAACACTTCTTTAAAAAAGTAAATTGATAAAAAGTCGATATACGAATAAATATGTTGATTGATCGATTGAGTGATTGATTTATAGTTAAATGTTTGTACTAAAGTTTCAGAAATGGTGGATACTCACATAGTCTGCTACCGTAATATAACCTTTTTACTTTCTTGATGTAGTTTGCGAAGATGATGACTGTTCTGGATGTGGATCCTCCCGTACGTTGAAGAGCACGACTGGTTCTATTTATACCACGAATTATTTGACCGGAGATCTGCATTACTACCCGGACACCATCTGCAAATGGACAATTGTCGCACCGTCTGGCCAATACATTCATGTTAGGTTTAACTCATTTGACGTGCCGAGCAATCAGAGTGAAGGCGACCAAAGACAATGTGCCAGCTATGTCGCTCTATACAATGGCTTATACGTCAACGATGCACACCTAATTGATAAGTTTTGTGGATCACAGATTCCACTCCTCTCATCCATATCCAATGAGTTGACAGTCCACTTTTCATCAGACCAAAGTACTCCTGGAAGAGGGTTTAGTGCTGTATATCACACAGCAGGTATCAACTTTAGCGTATACGGTGGTTGTCTAGCACAAAAGTTGTTGCTGTATCCTCTATCAGCATATCTTAAAAGTGTGTCACACGCTCGTTCTCTTTTTTGAGAACATAAGAATAAGAACAAATGAAGTATGCTTCGTACCCACTATGAAAATACACAATTACGCAGTCACTATACGGGTTTAAAGATTATCAATCATATTTCGTATGAGGAGTTTCATAAATGCGTCAAGTCCTGCCAAGATATATTTGAAACTGCTTTGGATGCAGTTTGCGGATAAAATTTCGTCTCGATCAGATATATTACGTCGTAGGTTTTAATCTATCTGCATGAATTATATAAACAATGTCTGCGCAAGACAAACCTTGTCTTTCTAAGACATGTTTGAGTTACTCCTTAAATTGTAAAGCCAACATGTTCCTCAATATTTCTGTATATCAGAATCAGCTTGATTTGGAAAGATATTTGCGTAGTGCCGTGGTCTAAATTGTTGCCCGTTAGTGCAAGACTTTCTCTTGTATTTTGCAAACTTGTAACTGTAGCTTCATAGATGAAATAATACCCTTCAATTAGTAAGCAGAGCGAAACGCAGAATGCTGACTTTTAATGATGCTCCATTTCTGCTGGCCGGTTAGTCTATGTATGTATAGTTTCAACAGTTTATTATTCCAACTTCAGCAATCATATCTGCATGTCTAGCTTGAAAGGGCTTCATGGCTAGTAGCCACGGAGCAAATTCCCTGCACTATGATATCATGAATGGTCAAATGTCAGCGTCAAAGCTTAAAATTATTTTTAGATTGCCAGGGCTACGGAATGGACATGTCGGAATGTAAGCATCACATACACGCCAATTCAGACTGTGGATATTTAAAATCGTCCGCATATCCAAATCCCTACCAATCGAATGTAACCTGCAGCTGGAGTATTGAAGTTGCCGAAAATGATGTAATTTTTCTGGAATTCCTGGATTTTAAAGTCGGGGATGGAAGCTGTGAACATGACTATGTGAAAATATATGGATCATTAGTACCTGATAACGCATATTTATTTCGCATTTTGTGCGGAGTCGAAAAGCCTACTCCTGTAATATCTGCTTCGTCCAAAATGTACATCGAATTTATTGGAGCCAATACATTGAATGAGGCTAGTACTGGTTTCTTTGCCAAGTATAAATCTATTCAAAATCACCTGAACGTCCAGAAGGTGAAGCCAAGTGACATAAGTAAGTAACGTGTTTCATTTTAATAGCCGCCTCTCTTCGCTAACGTATATTTTCATATTTGTATTACTAAGGTCAGAAGAAGTTTAAACTTATTTTTTAGATTATTATTTTTTTTAATTCTAGATTACACATGTCAGGCAAATTGGAAGCAGTTTGAGAAGAAATGTTACAATTTTCAAGAAGATGCACCATTGTCATGGAGACAAGCTGAGAAGGCCTGTCACCGAGAGGGTGCTCATCTCGTTAGTATATTAAATGAGGACGAATCAAAATTTATCATGTACTTGCTGACAAATGATTGGTGGAATGGTAACACCTCAACATATATAGGTGAGTATTTGCCTACTGAAGAAGATAGTGATATTTTGATAATCGGTATGAAGAAAGCCTAGAATTGTAGACATATGCGTCATTTCTATTGTCATCCGAGCTATTATAGCTTCCAAGCAGTAATTTAGTTGAAACTCCGAAATTAACACATACCCTGACTGACATGACTTGACTGATTTCCATCAAGGCTGACACAAGGATGAGTACGCTTGAATCTATTTGGTTTTAAGAGAAATGAGTGTGTCGCTTCTGCTACGTACTCAACAAGACTGTAGCAATAGAAAAGCATAATGCGTTTCTTTGTTCTCACTGACATATTTTTGTTGGACTTCGCAATCCCATAAATGCAAAACTTGTACATTTACCTATTAATCTATCCAAACCATTAAACATTAACAAACGCTTGATAAGAATGTTGCAATTTGTCAATTATTTTAAAGAATGTTGTAATTTGTCATTTAATATTTAAAAGAAGCTAATCAATCAGTCACTCCAGAGGCAGGTATACATACTAATAGAGTTTACCTGCATTTGCTTTATACCTAATTCGTGTGTATCCGCCTTCGGTGAGGGTTATTGCCACATTACAGGAAGAAGCATATGGCGTTGTATTGCAGACCGGGGAAGAATGGTTATGAAAACAGTTTGACGTCAAGATACACCACTTGAAAAATATATTTGTCGAAACAGTTGACGGAGTTTTGTTTGAAGTAAATGATAGGGAGAGTCTGGAACGGATTGTTACGTACAACAACAGAGATCTTAGTATGATTGTTTTCTTTCAATTTGTGTGTCGAAGATGGATAAAATTTAGCAGTGTCAATATAACTGCCTTCCCATTAAATTGTCTGTCTCCGATAATTTCTATGAATATAAGCATTTGTATTCCTCTTTTTCCTATTAAATTTTACATCATATGCTTGTTCGTTAAGGACTGACAGATGAAAATGTTCAGGGACGATATCGATGGACAGATGGAAATCCGATGAGCTATGCCGACTGGTAGGTGTTTTACTAGTTTGTCCTATGTTACACCCGGCCGTAAAATTAACCTTAAAATTAACTTAATTTGTAACCATTCCCCTATTTACAGGAATATTAAATTTTAATTGAAGAGGCCCGTAAAACGCTATAAGCCAACCCGTTCAATAAATTGTTTGTATAATGCATCCTGGGGGTTGATTGTCCATTCCTAAGATAATACAAAAATGTTTGTCGTAAGTTTCTCCGATTTCACTTTCAACCTGAAAAGAATATATTTTAATCATTCTGTCTTTAAAATATCGAAGTTTTAAGCTTAAATGCTTCAAAAGCGGTTACCATATAGTTAAGTTACCCTTACCAAGGATTTGCACTTTGAAACCAGAATTTTGCATTTTTCTTTGTATTGCGGGAGAGAACATTGGGTTAAACGGTAGATTGCACATTAAGCGAATAATTATCAAACCATTGTAAATGTCTAAAAACGTTACTAAGATCTGATAGGGCAATACTTTCTCTAATGCTTACAAAGTTTATTATCAGTTGCTTTTTTCACGAGTTAAAATAATGCAAGTTTAATTATTGTAATTATGCGTACATGCATGCCACATTAGGGAGAGAGCACGTACAGATCCAGGAATCAATCAGCCGGATGGTGCCAGGTTTGAACAGTGTACTAAGATCGAATTGACTGATTTTCATCTCACCGACCACTGGCATGACATTTCATGTGTATCGAACACGATGAACCAATATATATGCAAGCGAGATGCTGTTCTCAATGGTCTGATAGAAGAAATCGACCAATACCTAGGCATATATATGTATGGTAAGTGTAATTAAGGCTATTATAAAGTACGTATTCATCCAAAGTAGAATATACACTATATGTCTGTTCACGTAATTTTGTTGAGAAAGAGGTTGTAAACGTTTCCTTTAGTCCTGTTATAATTTACCTTTTAAGCGGGAAGATACAGGACTATCGACACACTATTGTGGGATTACTGACGAAGTAAAGACGAAGTCATTTGCATACACTAGGCGGGAGGTCTTGTATTTTAAAAAGTCCATTTTGAAGTTCTTATCTATGAAAGAAATAATTATTATTGTTTTTTAGTCTGTGATGACAATTCATGGGGACGGTATGAAACTGTTTGCTTCCAACCACAACCGGCATTTTCAGCACAAGCCATGTGTGAACACGCACAGATTGGTTTCACGTGGATCTCTGTAGAAGAACTTTTCGCGGTGATGTATTACTTACGTTATATTTGGCTGGTACGAGGATATACTTTAGTGCAGCAAACAGCCATATTAAGTTCTGACGTGGCAGACATGATTGACGATTGTGGAAACAACAAAGGAGATAACACAACAGTCTGCGTTACTGACGGAAATGGAAACTACATAATTGATCCACGCAATAACTCCAAAACGTGTCTTGTCATTAGCTCGCCTGATTGGTCCGTTCAACTAGTCAACTGTGACAATCCCCAAATCACAAACATTATATGTGTAAGAGGGGCTTTAGGTAAGATACGTAACAGTACTAATAAACTCACCAAAACTATATTTCAACGTCAAAATAATTCAGCGTAAGGCAAGTTTTTCAGCATATAAAAGAGTTCTTAGTTGTCCTTAATGTTTGAAGGGGTTTAACAATGTCCAAATCAGGTTTTGTCATAAGTAATTCTGAGTCACACTTTATAGCACATGTACCGGCATAGCCCTTCGCCATAAAGCTAAATGTTATCATATGTGACACTTAGTTCCCTCTTACCAAAATGCATGTTGGCTCGTCTTTATATCATACAACTTTTGCTGTTATTCAAGATACCACTCTGTGTCAAAGCTTCAGTTATGCCTTTTGTTTTTATCTGTCCTTTCCCTATACGCCATAATCTTTGTCTAGTTGACTACAATCCTTTGGGTTTTGATTATTGCCAGAGCATTGAGTTCCTTATAGATAAGTAAACGATTCTATCTTTCCCTCTAAGAAAGGTACAGAATATCAATGCTGATACATCTCCGCTGTTAAACACATGCTCTGAGTTGGTTTCAAAGTGTAACCAAAAAATTACATTCTATCACACTCCAACAACACCTAAGACCATAGTATAAATGTACGTCTGAACCATATACATAAGAGTAAAGACCTAACGAAATACAGTTCTGTCTATCTTAGAAATTCAATTTATATCTTTGTAGTTGAAATGTATTATATATATATATAATATATATATATATATATATATATATATATATATATATATATATATATATATATATATATATATATATATATATATATATATGTTTCAGCTAACCAGCCTGATACATGCAGTGGCAACAATTACCAATGCAAGAACAACATCTGTATACATGATGTGTACCGATGTGACGGCATGGACGATTGTGGAGATGGCTCTGATGAGCTAGCATGTGGTATGTTCAACATGACTTACCTTATTGGAACAACGTTTTATTCTTTAAAATAACATACAAAAAAGAATGGGATAATTATATTTTTCATCAGCAACAGCTGATTCGGGATCCTCTTCAGTAACCAAGAGGGCCCATCAAATCATTTAAGCAGATATGCTTCTTGTCGTGGGCTCCGTTTGTCTTTGCAGTGGAGGCACCACAATGCTTGCTCGGTCTCCCAGACCAGTGTTTTGGAAATCCCAAATGAAGCAAATGTTTTTTTCGATTGGCGGTGAAATGACCCTCACAACCGGTTAATACCATACATGAATACGAGTCTGGAGTACTTTATCATTAAAGGACCAATTTTCCAACGTACATACACGGTTCAACTGAAAAACTGAAAATTGAAACGAACATTCATTTCATTTTAACATGTAAAATAGAAATTACAGCTTGAAGAGCTGTCGATTTTTAAACAAATGATTTTTGAGGTTTTTCGGTTTCCATGCCAAATAGTGTCTGCTCAAACTGGGAATCTGTTTCTTAATCTAATAACAAAAGTTGACTGAATGACTGCCTAGATCTTCGATTCCTGAAAGATGGATTGTTCGTTTTTTATGTTATCCTGTTGAACTCAGAGTGAGATGTTCTTAATTGCAGATATGAAAGGGCCGTGTACAAGTGATAGCTTCAAATGTACAAACGGTCAATGTATTCCTATTTCCTTTTACTGTGATTTTGTCGACGATTGCGGCGACAATAGTGATGAAGACAAATGTGGTTGGTATAGACTCTTTTTCATTACGAATGCTTTTATGGTTTCTTTAACAATTACAGCATGCACAATCAGTATCAGGTTTTCTTATGCATCCGAACAACTGTCACCGTATGCTCTGTCAAAAATTCTCTTTCGTGTTTGATGCAGCTTTTTGTGTCATCGCCTGTAAGGAGAAAGCTAAACTTGAAAGTGTTGACAGAAATTCCGGAACAACAGTTCCTACACATTGAAGATGTGTATCAGTATACCATATTTGCTGTATTATGGTCTTTTATTGGCGTTACATTATGGCAGACACAGAGCGACTCAACATTAAAGCAAATGTAAAAGTAGTATGCGCCTCGAAACTGTGCAGGTTTGGTAGCAAAGAAACAAACTGCTGGACATTTACCGATATTTGAAATTAAAAACGGTCCCATCCTCGTGTTAACAAAGTGGAGAAAATAGCAATTTCGATTTCAGAGAAATTAAGAAGGTGTCAGAGTTTGTAACTCCAAGATATTTACAATGAGCCCAACAACTTGTGGATCAGAAGAGAATTGTCACTATTTGAGAGTTGGAATACTTGTAACTGAGGCCCGTTCTCCCCTTATCAATTATTTTAAAGATCCCTCCTTCCATGCTTTGCATCTTTCGTTGACTGTTTGTTCAAATTCTGATATTTCCATTTATCTTTTATATATGTCAATTAATTATCACGTTTCTATAAAATACAACTTTTCATCGTATTACAGTCCATGGAAACTGTACAGATGACCAATTTATGTGTAAGAATGGGCAGTGTCTACATATATCGAACAGATGCAACTTCATAATGGACTGCAGTGATGGCTCTGATGAACTGTTATGCGGTAAATAATCTTATACTATTGCATGAGAACACAGCGGGTTGATGAAAGTCAGGGGGTTTAACTTAAACAAGGCTGTGGGTACATACATTGACAGATTTGGGGAGAAAATTTTCACGTCGGCTTTTTCTGGAGCTATGGTAATAAAAAAATGAACAAAACGAATACACAACAATATATCCATGCTGTTATTAAAAGATGGGATATGAGTTCAACCTTAGCAGGTCGCAATGTCTGTATCGAATATAACTTTCATGGGTTCCCTTATGAATATAACAGCAGCAGTTTTCTGTACTACTCTGAAAGTTGACAAACATTCTACGAATAGATGTAAAGTTTTGAAGCTAACAAGAACTTACAGTAAAAATATTATGAACACTTTGGGTTATGCCACTTTTGCCTACGTCTAGTTGTTTGATTCTGAGCAGTTACTAGGAACTGCAAGCTCGTATAAGTCAACTCACTTATCGAAGAGTTTTGAACTTGTCACTAAACGTGACTCATGAATTAAATGATTAATTTTATGGCAAAATGTCGTAACCAGAAATGTAGATATAAGCATCGTTGTTGGTAGAATGCTATCAAAATAAAACCACGTTCTATTTCTATGATGCCATAGACATTCCGCTCATTGTTATTGCCATACAAATCTAATGTAAAATATGACTGATCTTGTGCTAACTTCAACTCTCTCCCGAACCTGTTGACGTCGGGACAGCGCAAAACAATGATGACATGTGTACGTTACCGAATCCGTATGTCTGATTGGTGAAAATGGGATTTGGTGTATCAAAATTACTATACAATCGGACTTTTGAATCAAACCCTGTAACTCATTGGCATATACCTTTGGTGATAGGCCGGTTTACTCATGAAATCAAAGAAATCAAGTGGGGAAAACAAGGATCACAGCAATATTTTGCAATCTGTAACAATAATTTTGATCCATCCAAAACTGGTGTATTTCAAAAAGAACGAAACGCGCTTAGTCAAAATACAAACAAAACGTAAATTTCCATTGTTATCCTTATTCTATTTTCTATGTGAGTGAATGAATCAGACTATTGCCTGGCCACAATTTACCACGGATTTTTGAGGTTTCCGATTTCTAATGTCAAATTTTGCTAATTTTCAACTTTTAAAAGAGGTGTCGAATTTTCTAATCTGCATTTTGTTTTCAATGCGATCGTCCGATGTTGAGGAAAACAATTAAACAATTTTCATCATCAAAATGTAATGATGTGTCGTAAGACTCGAGACCAGTCGAATCACACATACGTGAAACCTGCAGATAATTTGACACAAACTGAAGCCGGTTATTGAGGAATACACAACTTAAAAACTTTTAACAAAGAATCTTTTTACATAATCTATTTAAATAATTAAAGATACTGCATAGGTTTCAAATTTTGACGAATTATGGGGAAAGTAGGCTAAAAATACGCAAAACGTAAAGCCTATCGTCAAAAAAGTTTGTAACTTTTCAGATATAGCTTAAACTTCACGACGCTGCTAGAATGGTGTTTTGAAGAGTTTTTCCGTCGAATTTTGTCGACATTTTCAGATGTATGTTCAGGATTCCTTTGTTACTATCTTGACTGCATTCCAAACCAAGCGAGATGTGACGGAGAGAAAGACTGCGCTGGTAACGAAAACGAAGATGAGCTCAATTGTGACCGTGACCAAAGTACAAATGACGATGAATTCCGTATGCAGCTGCCCTATGAAACTTGTGGGCAAAATAATTTCAAGTGCAATAATGGACATTGCATCGACAGAAAATGGATGTGCATTTATGATTTTGATGACTATGGTTACCAGCGTGGATGTCGTGATGTCACTCATCTTAGGCATTGTGGTTAGTTGTCCTCTTTCTTCTTTTCAAATTCATCAATCTCTGAATCGCAACATTTACTTTTTATATATTTTACTCTCTATTACATTTCGATGACTGATTAGAACACTGTGTGAAAAGGTTTCACATGCGATATACCTTATCGCGATTCTTCATCTGTTCTTTCGTTATAAAATCAACTAGAACATTGCTTTAGAAATTTCAAAGATATTTTTCGATTTTTTAGCAAAATTGAATAACGGAAAATATTATATGTTTACAACAGTTCACTTGCACCGGAGTGTGTGCGTTATCCCAATGTGTGCATTTTAGTGCAAAATTTATACAGATAAGATGCCACCAACTCAATATAAATTTGTGACTGGAGTTCTTTAGCTTGTCAACAACTAGAATGTCATAAACTTGAAATCACTTTTTCTTGCATGTACGATTTACCATACATTACCCACACCGAAGCTCAGCATATGTTTGTTTAAATAGAGAAAAGAGGATCTATTTTTGAAAGATTAGATAATTTAAACATTACTTTTCATGGTATGTCCATTCCTCGCTTTGATCATGCCAGCCGCGACGGGCTCCAGCTCATTCATAAAACAAAAATACAATGTATTTTTTTATATTTCTCCATATTAAAAAAAAAAGATTGAGGTATTAAAAAAATAATTAAGTAGAGTTTTTAATGTAAGCAGGGATTAGTTTGCAAACACATTTAACATGTATACAACACTTACCCAAGTGTGGCATAGGTAGCAAGTGAGAAGTTACAGCGCGCTAGCAATTTTCAGCCGTCTGGTTCCATCGTTATCCTAATATCTAATTCCACAGAACTCTTCAGCTGCCCAGCTACGATGTTTAAGTGTCCTGGTAGTTACTGCATTCCATTATATCGACGGTGTGATGGTATTTTTGACTGTCCAGGCGGCTCTGACGAAGACAAATGTGGTAGGCTTTATTTTATTATTATAGGCGTTACTTGTGATAACCGGAGATTTATTATGAGACGAAACTCGTACTATTTTTAAATCTTTATACAAGTACTAAATGCAGCTCTGTTGAGATTAAACTGTATATTTCACCATATACAATGCTGCACTCGCTTTACCATGGCGACGATTAACACAAAATGTTGACTTTGATACTTCACGGTTACCGTTGTAATTCCATAGTTCGCGAAGTATACTTTAAACTCCAAAGTAAACAAAATATACAAGAAATATGACTGCAGCTTCCAGCCTTTGATACAATAAAGCTGATATAAACGTCTGTAGACGTTTGGTAACAATGATATTATTGTTAGCTAAACAGTGGTAGTGTTGAGTTTGGTTGTTGGTTGTCAACTTAGCATGGTAGTTTTCATTATTATAGTTCGTGCAACCTCTAAAGGGGTTCTGATGTTAACTCAGCTTGAAAGAAAACGTCAGATGGTTTATAAATAAAGTCGTTTATATATATTGAATTTTTTTTTATATAATTGAACGACTTGATGAATGGCGTTACATCACAGACAATCGTACGTATCTAGGAATAGAACAGGAACAGGAACACTCGCGCGTTTAAGGATGTCAAATCTCTTTTTAGCCTATGTATTGAGAAATTCAATTTTGACTGAAGGAATTGTCTTAGATTTGTGAAAGAAATGTTCTAAACTGAGTAATAGAAAGGTTAATATGTCCCCATGAGTGTATATAGCAGCTACCTACATAAAGAAGTCCGAAAACAATTTTAACCTTTATTATGATTTTACTTGTTGTACATGGCACAAACAACATCAAACAAGCAATAGTTATGTAAACTGAATACTTTAGTGACTTTATTTTTTATCTTATCAAAAACGAGAAAATCTAAAGACAACAATTTAGAATCTTTAGGTTGCCTTAAACATTCTTTTACATTTAAGGTCCCGTGGCACAGAATATGAAATGACTTCATTTATTATTTCATTCATCCATCATTGATTCTTTCATTCATTGTTATTTTATCTAAGATATGATTTATTCTGACCTACCGACTCCACTTTGCATATATGCCAGCGATTGTTCTACTTTGACATGGATTAAACAAATGCTACGATTATACAACATCATGGATATATTAGAATTTTATATTTTATCATTGAGTGTAATGTGTCTTGATTATTTGCGATGGGGAAAAGCAAAAGGCATTTGCGTTGCAACATTTAGATTGTGTCTGTCCATCCTGTTTATACAGATTTGTACACTTGTTCTGGAAACTATCGATGCCATGGAATGAAAAACTGCATACCGTTATCGGAAAGATGCGATGGAATAAAGCAATGTCAGAATGGGGATGATGAGCTGTTGTGTGGTAAGAAAATACAATTTGCGTCACTTTGGATTTGTCAAAAAGCTCCTACAAGTATCGTGTATCCTAATGAATCAATGTTCAGTTCAAATTTAATGTTGGTGATGTCAGAGTTTGACTGTTTCAGCAGATGAATATCGCTGAATATCGCCGACCAAAAAATAGTATTATATATATATATATATATATATATATATAATATATTAATATATATATATATATATATATATATATATATATATATATATATATACATACTTTTTGGATATGTTGCTATATTTCTTTGTTTGTTTTGTGGGTATATATATAATATATATATATATATATATAATATATATATATATATATATATATATATATATACCCACTTTCTTGATATGTTGGTATATTTCTTTGTTTGTTTGTGGGTTTTCGGCAAGTCACCTTAACATTGGGTGTGCATACTATGTGCAAAAGTCAATGTCTCATTTTTCTTCCGATTACCTATATTCACATTTAAATGCACTACAATATTATCTTTAGCCCGTCAAACGTTGTGCCCACATTGGAGTGACTCCCCTTACGGTAAAGTAATGCCATCAGAAGCTCAGTTTTCCTTTTAGTTTGGCAGTGCTCAAATTTGTCAACCTATTTTATCAATGCTTTTGTAATACTACCTCAACAGCAGGCCTTTCAACCAATATTTGATGCCTACTTGCCTGAAGGTATACACCTGTACGTCAGGCCTTTGGTTACTGTTGACATTTTTGAATTTCTAAAGAATTTCTAAAATAATAAATAATTGCTTGAGGAGCCAGTTTTACAACAGCAATTGTTCGCAGGGGCTGCTGTAAATATTCTAGGCTATTTTCTGACGTCCCTAAAACATACGCCTGTGCAACCTGCAACGTGGTACAGTTTATATCCTGCAAATTTTCTCATCCTACTATACGTAATTACAGAATGGCCCTGTGATTGAAACGGGCAACTGTAAGGAGGGAATTCAATACAATTTCCAATTCACGGCTGTGTACGAGATTGTGTTCTTATGAGGTGTAACTCGTGAAGTGTTTGGTCAATTATTGAGAAATCATCGAGTTACTCTCACATAAGCAAGCGATGTAATCTTTGTATATCAGAAAAGCTACATACACATGATCGAAGCTAACAAGTCTACGCTATTACATAAATGTTCTGAGTTGGTTTCAAAATGTCGCCTCCAAAACAAATATAATCTATCGAATTTCAACGCCTCCGAGAAAAACTTTTCAATGGTACGTCCCGTCCACATGAAAAAGTGGTTGACTAAGGATATTTTGGTTCTGACTGAATATTTCAGGATGTGTACAACTGAAGTATCAGATATTATGACTTCGTACTTGAAGTAATTTGTGTTATCACATGCACAAGCCAAGTTTGTAGTCTCCGAACAAAAAATACGGGATTTATTCTCTGGTCGTTCTACGTCACGACAACCCGCGTCTATGTCATCAATTTTGGTGCGTCGGACCTTTTTTGTCGATCTTCGTGTGCTCGTAAATATGTAAACAATCAACATGGCGGCCGATGTTTCTCCCACGATTAAAAGTCATGTAATGAAATCGATATTTTCACAGACTGCGACATTAATAATCTGAACAATGTAAACACAATAGTGTACCGCCTATATATTCCGAAGGAATTACGTGAATAATTTGCGGAAACAACGAACTCGAAGCTGGTCGCGTATACCGTGGGTTCCGTACGTATTGCAAACAGGGTCAGGCGCGACGTTTACAGTGTTCGCGCCGTCGAGATTCAGTCGATATTTGTTCCCGAAAATAGCGTATTTTCGTCTGTGATAAATTTCTAGGACTATGCTATCTTTGAAATAGAGTATAACTTTGCGGAAGGTAGCCTACGTGTAGACCGAGAGCTGTCATTTGCTCCACACACGAACGAACGTGAGCGCTAACGCACATGATGGACGACTGGAAATGATTGAAAACTTGTGCACGGCGCACTGATATTTATTCCTAAAGTAGTTCAAAAGTTTAAACGCGGTATCGTCATGGAAAACGTATTTTATTTTGCAAAAAATAACGAATTCTTGGCTTGTGCATGTGAAAAGTATATTATTCCCTAATATTTTTCTTCGTTCAGCTCGGAAAATACTCGGGACGTAATGACCGTGTCACCACTCGTCTTCGACTCGTGGTGACACGGTCATTACGTCACTTGTATTTTCCTTCGCTGAACGAAGAAAAATATTAGGGAATAATATCTAATTATTACATTATATATATATATATATATATATATATATATATATATATATATATATATATTATATATATACAAAATTTGTGACAGTGTTATCAAAATATAGAAATTTACGTTGACTTTCCTCTATGGCAATTAGACATTTACTACATTCATTTTAGATTATATATGTCCCGACAATTGTGTGTGTCATGGTTCTGCGATTAAATGTACCAACCAGAAGTTGAATGCCTTGCCATACTCTGTCAGTAATAAAACGAAGAAATTGTAAGTACCATTCACAGACTAATGAATCACATTAGTATCAGTCTGAGGCTTATATCACACAGAAATTTACAATACAAATATGATAATGAGAATCTCAGTAAGTGGCTGCTTAGACAAACGTGTGAACATCAATTATCAGTGAACAATGGATTCAGCACTAATCTGCTGTTGGTCCTGAAATAACTTGATCACCACAGCATTACAATTCACACCTCGTGTCGAGTTATATCAGCAGCTGCATCATCAACTCAGTAATTGTCTTTCTCGTATTTAATTTAACTTTTTTATAGAATTCTGTCCGGTAATACTTTAAATCCTGAAACAGTGGACTTTGGAGATTTTCGATTACTGGCAGAGCTGTAAGTACAAAGAAATCAGCAAAAAATTAACACTCCTTTTGTAAATCCGCGTCACCGATTATCAAATTATCAGTTCTTTACAATCAATTCATGAAAAAAATCTTACAACATGTCGCGGTATTCCTGAACTAGTGTGACGTTGTCGAAGGAGAGGGTTCCCAAAACATAGTGGCAATATTCCCACAAACTGGTAGGTGAGTAGGCATACACGAGTCTTCCGTCATTCCGTTTGAATGACTTGATTCTCCTTATTAGGTTTCACACTTCTACTTGATTCTGGTGAATATGTACAGAGCAAAAATTTTATGAATAAGAGTGCAATTACAGCAGGTGTATGCTTAAAGTGTAAATATTTAGAGAAATGGAAAAATATTCCCAATTCCAAAACACTTGCAGGAATCCTCCTACTGTTTATTATTTTTTTCTCTGGTCGTACACACTTACAAAATAACATGACACTGTAATCTTTGTCCGTTTCAGAGACTTATCGCGTAATTCAATAACTCGAATTATATCCAAAACGTTTCAATTCCTGGCAAATCTATACTTCCTGTAAGTACCCATTTACACTTTACATGCTGGTACGTCCAATAAAAATGTTAATGAATACACAGTTAATTATCCTTATATTTGCTACATTTAGTACGCGCTTTTAGTATTTTCGAATGTCAAAAATAACATCTTACAAGGGAAAATATCAGACCACAGTATACGGACAACACGTCCAGCATTTTCTCTGTACTGACTATTATGACGATTTTCTTTTTCAGGAATCTCGAAGTGAACGACATTGAAGTTTTACTTGAAAATACATTCTACGGATTGTACAGTCTTAGAGAATTGTTAGTAATAAATCGTTAATGTTTTACTTTTGTAATTTTTTAAGTTGATCTCAACTTGCATATATCATGCAGCTCTTCAGTTAGGTGATTACTGCTGGTTTTGGGGGAAATGTCGTTCACAACTTATCAGTCAAATGTATAGTCCAGAATATAGGTGAACACGCCGATATTTTAATGTCATCGTGCCCCAAGTGTAATGCCTATCTTTTCAGCCTTAAGTGGTAAGTTGGACTGGAGGTGGCGAGGGTCCACGAAGCAATATCAGAGTCATAAAGATTTATTCATACCAGTATACTTTACGGCATACTGAATACCCTGATTCGTTGGTTTTCTGCAAAGTTTTGAAGATAAGAATGGGAACTGTATCAAATTTTACTGCCTTGTCTTTAAATTGTTCAGGAAAGCATGCCCGTATCCCGTAATTGATCGATGCACAGGGCCTACTATCTAAATGTTCATTATTCGACGCAGGGATGAAACCAATTTGGCTACAGTCTATGACTGATGTACACAATAGTGTAATTTGTTTACCTGTAGAACTAGCAACACATCGTGCATTCACCAACGTATAATAAAGTGGATAGTCTGGTACAATATAAGCAACAACAGTTTGATGTATATAAGAGTAGAGGCAGCGAATCCTAATTAATGCAATTTTTGTATTAGGATGCGAGTTTTTTATCAGAAGCAATACGTTAAATGATAAATTTGGCAATCATTTTTCTTGATAACATTATTTTGTACTTGATGCTCAGTAATGATATGCGACTTTTAACGCACTCAGGTAGCATTGTATGGTCACATTCGCTCCAACTTGTTGTCTTTGAGTTCACTTTTAATATTGCAATACCAGGTACCCTTTTTGTATAAAATTTAACCAATGTCTCCAGCTTCATTGTCGCGTTTAGTTCAGAAGGGACCCTTAGTTTGAATCCAGTTGCTGTTCTTTTTTTTACGAATGGAACCAGACTTATGGTGAAGAGTGCGAAGACATAGTACAAATTTGTTGCACTAATGTTTAACACTTTAATAATATGCAATAGAGTTATATTGACGCGTGGCTCGAGGTACAACTTTGTTTGTCATTGTAGCACTGGGGTGTTTAGGGGCTAGAGCAAGCGCAGTCATCAGTTATATCGTAAAATTAAATAGGACCCTCTTCACACCGAACAATTGCAATGATAACAACTTTGATGTATTCTCTAACACTTGAAAGCACATGTATTATTCGGACGATCCAATTATTACACAGTACATTGAGATGGGAAGACATGCCAAAAGAAGGAGGCAGACAAACACCGAGAAACGTATGATTTGCTCACAATTGCCCATTTGTATATTTAATAGTGATAAATTATTTGAACAAGTTCCCACCCCATGGTTCAGCATACATCAACACTTCAAATACAAATGTAAAGTTGAAATGTGTAGCTGTTCTACAGTTACCGCAATTTGGCCAGGGAATTATCACAATTACGATTTTGTCACGATTTGAAAAAAATGAAATTAATCATCTTTTGGGATTTCATGTAAAATTTCAAAGTAATCGGACAGGTAGTTCCAGTGGAGAATGTTTGGCCAAAAATGGGAAATTGGTCCAACATACAAACTTGCCAATGAAAAATTTCCACTAAGTCTAGCCCTTTTTAGAGAGTTTGAGTAGTTTGCAGGATTTTTCCTTCATATTTCATTTGCATATATTTGATACTAAACGGTTATTTGACTAAATTCACATCGCCGCCCCTGTACTCAAAATGCTATGGTGGAGTGCTGTATTTTAAGTTTTGATTTTGACGGACAAACATTACTACAGACAGGCAGAAAGACGCCGGACAGACAGACATCGACTCACCATGTATATGCAGCATACTACAAAAACCTTAATTTTTATTATTTTACTGAAGTTTTTGTTAATTTTGCAGTGATTTTTAAACTTGGGGAACCAAGATAAATATTACAAAACATTTCTCGTATAAAACATGAATGAAAGCATTTTTGTGTAAAACAGGAATTATAATGATCATGTCGTAAGCTGATGATCGTATATTTCAGTTTATTGAAATGAAGCCATTGTTATGATAAACGGCTCTGCATAATTGATTAATTGCAGATACAGATTGTGAAATAAGCTTTTTATTGATATTCAATACATCATCGACGTCACTAGGGAAGGTGTATGTGAAGGGCACTTGAGAAGATTATGTTACCTTTGATATCATTTTGCGCCTATATAGCTTGTGCATTTACTTTGACGGCAATAAACCTGTGAACACCGGAGTGCCCAAAGCCAATTTGCTGATAAAATGTGTTTTACGTACACATACATGACGAGCTTTCAAAATAGATGATGCCAGTAATATTCTTTTATACAAGAATTAATAGAAAATTAGGTTCATGACGAACTTAATCGTTTAACAATGAGAGTCTTCCTTCATTGATTTTTACATTAAATGTATTGCAAAATGTAGAAGCCAAACATCAATGTTACAGGCAAATCATACTTTCAAAGCTAAGAATGAAGAATGGTTAAATTTGCTTTCATCATTGACTACCTGACTTAGCCACCGCCTTTTCATTATCACATTGCAACCTATCGCGCAAGGTCATGTTGATTATCTATTTCATTATTTATTCATTTGTTCTTTTCATTTCTAGATTACTATCAGGAAATAACATCGCGTTCGTGGAGAATGGTGCCTTTCAAGACCTCGGAAACCTAAAATTTTTGTAAGAGTTCCATTTTATGTAGTGTATTCTAGAATCAGGTTCTTCAGCTGTTATTGTTCTAGTGGCGATCGGGTCAATGAAAGCCTGCAAACACGGAATTAAGAAGAAATGTACGTTTGCCAGGACGGACGGACGGATAGATAGATAGATAGATAGATAGATAGATAGATAGATAGATAGATTAATAAACGTCTGTCAGGTAGATAGTTTGTAGTCAATCTGTAATGTTATGTACAGCAATGAGATTGTATTCCATTGCTTGGGATTTTTGCACCTACTTACATTCATGACTGTCTGAAGCAACATAATAATATTTCAAAAAGAGTAGATACTGGCGTTGTTATTGAAACAGTCGCATTTTCATTAAACGCCCGCATGATTAGCCAGCAAAGAAATTATTTACCGAGTTCCAAGAGGGTTTTCTAATCCTTTCTCGAATAGACTTCGGCAAAGAACCTTTTTTTGCTCACTGTTGTCACGGACCATTGCGATGAACAAAAACACCCTCTTTACCGTGTGTTTGGGAACACAAATGAATATCAGTTTACTCGACAGTGCCACCAACTGTGTATAATTTGTTCGAATTGATGACAATGTATGTTCAAGCAAGGGATTTTTACACTTTCGATCTTTGTGAACTGAAAGGAAAACAACACGTTACCAAAAATTAAAGCTTCAATGCAAGCCCAATAACATCCCTACTTCTTTACATGGTTAACTCAAAGTAACATTAAGCCCATAAATATATTTGCGACTATCTTGTCGGTCGCAAGAGGAGCGCATCTGTACACATAGGTCAAATTTGGTCAGTTGGTATGCCATGCATTAAGTTCCTATGAAAATCTCAGAAGGCTTGTGCCAATACATTTACGGAAAACTAGGATGGAAAAATATTTTGCTAAGTTCTGAGCGCGGATGTATTTAAAGGGAAAGCGGCTCCCCAATGCAGATACGTTTCAAATTGTATGTGTCAATATTGTGTTTTTACGCTCCGCATTGTATGAATGTTCAATGTGCAGTGAATTTTACTGTTATATAACGGGAAGCGATGGCGAGACGTAGCCGGGTCTTACATTATAGTAAATGATGATGATTTGATTCCTTAAAGCTTACGTTTCGAAACCCGAATGTGATTGCATCAGTCGTACATGGTTTTCCTCCCCCGCATTCGTTTTTTCAAAATCTAATTTCTGCAGCATTAATATTGATTAACTTATAACACTGAAGCTAGGATATCAACGTTTCGATCATCTTGTGTAACTAAACTGCATTATGATTTGTTTGTTCCTCATTTCTCTTTCTTTTGTGCACTGTGACTGATGGTTGTGGGAATAGATGATATTATGTATTTTTGTGAAGATGTTGAGCCTTCAACCTTGTTGTCACTTTTAAATGCACAAGCAGTTTTTCTTCTTGTGAATATGGAATCGTTGATGAACGATGAACTTGAAATGAATGCCCGTTACTTCGATTTTCAGTGAATTTTGCGAAATGGACTTTTAACCATTTTTTCGTAAAACGTCAAGTAGAGTGACATTATGTTTCGTTAATATTTGATCACTCTGATGTTAGGGTTATTGAGAAATGTCTAGTACAATACAGGGCAATATAATTTGATTTTTTTTCAAGTTGTGATCGCATATCTTGTAACAATGTGGTGGTCCGATTCTGTCAATTTATCACAGGAATGTCACGAGAAACAACTTCGACGTTGAAAGTTCGTCGGTGTTTAAGCCACTTGAGGGGTTGAAAGAAATGTGAGTACCTCAGTCTATATCTCCATTATGTTTTCGTGAAATGACGACATTCTGCACCGATTACAATCAGTAAAAAACAAACAGAATATCTCTATGCCAACGAAGATGTGGACGCCACGGTTTGAAAAATTTACAAATATTTGTCCAACACGTCACACGTGGTATAATATCAGTAAGGGTACTTTTCCTTATCTATTGACTCATTTAATGCAACGAGATTGAATGTAGATGCATTAAATTACTCAAACTTTCTCATATTTGTCTTTTCAATATTTTAGACATACGGATGCTTACAGATATTGCTGTATGGTCAGAAAACACCATGACGTAGATGTGTGTACACCACTTGCTGATGCTTTCTCCTCCTGTGAAGATCTTATGGCTAATCAAGTTCTTAGATTTTCTATTTGGATTCTTGGAATATTAGCTCTTCTTGGTAACGTTTTTGTTATCGTTTGGCGAATTAAGGAGAATGACTTGAACAAAGTACCTTCTTTCCTTATTTGGAACTTGGCCCTCGCTGACTTCTTGATGGGGATATACATGTTGATAATAGCATCAGTTGATATGTATTACCGTGGTGTCTACGTCACCTATGATGCATCCTGGAAGAATAGTTTACTTTGTAAATTTGCTGGCGTTTTGGCATCGTTATCGAGTGAGGTGTCTGTTTACACACTAACAATAATCACACTTGATAGGTTTCTCATAATAGTCTTTCCTCTGAAATTCATTCGTATCAAGCTAAAGACAGCCAGATTGATGGTTGTAATTGGTTGGATCGTTGTAGCAATTATAAGTTGTTTACCTCTTGTTGGAATATCCTACTTTGGTGATAATTACTACGGTCGTTCCCCTGTCTGTTTGTCTCTTCATCTGACAAATGAGCGCACACCTGGCTGGGAATTTTCCGTGTCAATTTTTCTTTTCGCCAATTTTCTTTCGTTTGTTTTCATTTTCGCATGCTATGTTGCAATGTATATATCTGTCAAGTTCGCAACGTCAGCCGCCGGTGTAAGTTCCAACCGGAATACAAAGAATGCAACGAAGATTGCAAAACGTATGACACTGATAGTGCTTACTGATTTCTGTTGCTGGGTTCCGATCACTGTAATGGGCATATTGGCATTGACTGACACAGTCACAATTCCAGGATCTGTATACGCTTGGACTGCGGTCTTCATCTTGCCTCTCAACTCTGCAATGAACCCCATTCTGTACACCATATCTGTTATAAAAGTGAAGAAGAAACCAAAACAACAAACGTCTGGAGACTTGGAAACCTTGAAACGGTTGGAAATCGGTAAGTCGAAACAATGACAGTTGTAGTTTTTTGTAGAGATTTGAATCAACACCAAACGGGTTCTCGAACGATCATTATAAAAAGAGCATAAAAGTGACATTTAATTAACTTGTCATTTCCATTATTTGTGAAAGAGATTATACTCAATGGTAGCTGTTGACAGGCAGAAAGCAAACAGCCCAATTGGTATATGATCATTCAGAGTATTTTTACTACCGAAAATGTTAACTTTCACATCTCCATAAACCTATAACTCGTCGAAAAATGGTCTCGATTGGTAAACCGCATTTTGTGATGCTTTACTTATATTGTTATGTATGTGTAAATCACACAAATCAAGTTTTACTTGTTTGAATCTTTATTTTCCTTCTGCGCTTCCATATTTTATTTAAGGCGTAGCCAACCTTATTAATTTTTATAGTTCTGAAACTGTTATAATAATTTTAGAATTTTTATCATTCAATTATAGTCATAAACGTTCGAAATAACTTTCCATCATGATCGCACTTCACTTTACTAGACATTTGACTGCTTACACTAGGAGAATGGGCCCATCAAAAAGAGGAATATAACGAGGAAAAATACAACAAAAACAGGATGGTTGGATAGTCTCATATACATTACGTTTACGTTTTTGTACGTCCCACACGTTTTTAGATAGCATTGTAGATAAAAAGAACCGACTCATTTGAGTCAAATACTAATCATGTAACTCTCCACTCCACTGTTTATCCTTGTGTGTCTATAAAAACAGATTAGCATAAGTACGAATACGTTTTATTATGGTTTGTTTAATCAGAGTGCTCTCCTAATTAACTTCGGTCTCTACGATCAACGCGATACACACGTGTCCACTTTAGTGTTGATCAAGGTACATACTGACAGAAATTCCGCTTGTATAAAGACAAAAGAGGCCCTGCCAAGGGTTGTAAATGAGAGCTAATTATTAGCACCCTGTGTTAAAAATTGAGACACAAGATACCATTTCCATTCATGAAAGCCTCTACTCGATAATTACATGTAGTTTATTGAGGCAACACACTTTTATGAGCTCTACTGCTAGAACATAAGTAAAATTGTATGTCCCATGCAGACAGTGTGTCTGGGCAAAATAAATGAACAAGACTTACACATGGACCAGTGCATGGATTAGAGCATGCTAATTTTACATTGTATCTCAATCTTGAACACAGGGTGCCAATAGTAAACTCTCATTTACAACCCCAGTTTTGCCTTTCTACAGGCAGAATTTCTTTCTGTATCAGGTAGCCTTTATCGACACTAAAGTGGCCACGAGTGTAGGTAATTTAGCAATTTCCTTGCGTGTTCCATCCATACACTCAAATGAGTCGGTTCTTCTTATCTACAGTGTTATCTGCAAAACTTGGGTGCCACGTACAAAAAAGTAAATGTAATGTATATGAGACTGTCCAGCCATCCTGTTTTTGCTGTAATAAATTACATCCCAACGTATTGTAATTGATATGTACTGATAGTTGACAGCAATAAATATGCTTACCAATCTTGCAATACAAATCAATATTTTGTTTTAACAGACAGTGACGAATACACGAATTCTAACTGCTGAGCTTAATAAATCACAAGTGTATACCTTGATATTTTTCATTAATAGGAAGGAAAACCCGATGTGTATTATAGTTTATATGTAGTTCTTGCGCTTTATGACGATAATTAGATTCGTAAGCACATAATAAGACGGCAAATATGTTTGTTTCAGTATCTAGGCTTCATAAAACGATGCGATTGAATCCTATCATTCCAAGAGATATGATAAGATCTGATGAACATGTCGAGCCTTTGAAAAAGAATGATAAATTGCTGCCTGGTAAACTTAAAGTCGAAGAGGTCTATGTGATTGCTATAGACATAGCAAAATCTCTGCTCTTTCTTCATGAAAACAAAGTCATACATGGCCGTGTTTGTGAAGACTCAATTTTATTGGTCGACAATGTGCAGGCGAGTTCTCTCTATCAAGTGCATGCTTTCTAACATACACGATTCCGTTTATCAATGCACTTCTTGTAGTCGAATTTACATGAACTTGACCAGACAGAAGTCAACAATTTATCGATCTTGAAATTTTATTTACAGAATACAGTGCATCGTCCGCTCGCACGGCTCGTTAGCAAGACACGAGTCTTCCACTAACTACGCCGTGCGTGACCACGCTGATATACTGTGCGAAGGAAATCTGATAGAACTTGAAAATCAGGCGAACCAATCACAGCACGCGTTACATAAACAGAGAAATCCGAGATGGCGCCAGCAAAGTGCAGAGTTTGCAACTGCGACAAAAATCGACGAACAATCTTCACATCAACGTTTCCCAGTCACTTACTTGGCATTCAAAACGAAGTTTGCGGAGGACTTGACGATCGTGTTGGGTCGAGGTACATTTGTAAACCATGTTTTGCCAAAGCAAATACTTTATATATAAGCTGCAAGACAGTGTTACAAATTTACTTTCTCGCTTTGAATGCGTACGGGAAGAATTTTGAAATGTAAATAACGACAGCGATCGCTGATTGGCTAGTTACAGGTCTCGTACAGTCATGTGGTGGCACTTAAAAACCATGATCTGTGGGCTCGATCGGCCAAGGCCTGATTTCGGGAAGCATCCAACTGCCCGAACAGAAGGCCTTGGCAAGCGAAGATGACTACAGTGCAGATCCTGTCAAGCGTCCTTTGTAGTCCACGCGAAGCTAGCGACGGACTTATAGATTAGGCTCCGTCCGTCCATGCATCCGCAAGCGACGTTTTCACTTGTATTTGTGAAGCGATTATTAGGCATAAGTCTCTTGATGCACACCACTTGCTTTCACAAACGATCAAATTTGGCTACCAATTCACATTTTGGATATATTATAGAGCTACATCCTCTGAATAAGTATCCGAAATTACCCCTGGTGTCTGGTGTTGGACTTTCATTGTCTGAATCTGAATTCGAAATTACCTTTTTATCGCACCAATTAACGTGCATGTGTAAAGACACTCGAATCATTCTTGATATTCCAAGATACTGACTCAAATCTTATTGAACTTGGTACAGATGTCGATATACCACAGGTGTAATAATGTGCAAAGATATTTAGAGGCATTACGTCGATTGATTCCTCAAATTAGGAAAGTTCACCATATGTGCGAATAACTTTCATCAATCACCATAGTACCTTGGATAAAGTGTTGTCATGGGTCGTATTGGTCCCATGCGACATTTGAGCCCAGTTTCGACGACTATGTCCTTTAACACCATTATTTTACATATTGCTAACTTTCATATTTAAGGAACGTTCCTAGTTACTTTGATATGTTCAGAAAAAAACGCATCAAATTTGATGAAACGTGGTATAGATGTTGAACTCTGAGTGTTGTAATAGCGGGCAAAGATATTTGGCGCTATCGTGTCAGTTCGTTAGTTGTTAATTTGCCTATTTAGAAACCTTCAGTAATTAGAGTGATATGTGCAGAAACACTGCAGAAAATTTATAATCTCGGTAAATATGTTTCATTTCACAGTATTTTAATACATGCAACGACATTTAGCAACATTCTGTCGAGTAATTGCTAATTGAACAAATTTAATGACCTTTCATGATTAGGGTGAAGTCCAGATTGGATTTACACTTTCATCACCGTTATGTTGACCAACCCCGTTGTTTTCTGTCGTAAAATTTGGCCTCTAATAAAGCAGGGATGTTTATTAATTGGTAATCTATATCCTGAATGACTGCAATTAATCTGATGAAATTTGCTGCAGATGTTGATCATACAAAGATTTAATAGTCAAGAAAGGCATTTAGAGCAGTATCAATGACTAATTGTAGTGAACATGGGGAATTTTTTGTTCATATCTGGCGTTCTGATTTTTAATGTCAAGAGCCATTACTCAGGCATACCTTGACCAGTTACTTCCGGTTAGTTTTCAGGAGTCAGTACATGGCATACTGCACACCAAATTCTGTCAAATTTAATAAAGAGATAACCCTTGCCGCTCATACTAATGTCTATCTGTTTACAGAACGATCCAATATGGGCATCAGTCGTAGATACGTCTTTCGTACCCTCATGTCCGTTTCCATGTGGATCATATCAACTCCATTTTAGTTACTTACACTGACTTATTCTGAAATAAAAGCGAGGACTATGTCATTATCAATGACTTTTTTACTCTAAATGACCGAATTATTTGCAAAATGTTAGTATCAAGAAATGAATTAAAACCAATGACGATAAAGGGCTAAATAATTAAAAACAATCAGCACACTTTGTTGCATTCCAATGTTTTCTAGCATACGTAACACGTAGCTAAACTCGTTTTTTATCGTGTCACTTCTCCAGGGAAAAGTTTGCCGTGCATTCCTGTCTGACTTGAGTCATTCCCGATATATTGAAAAGGACGTGAAGAAGTTACCATATTCACAGGACGTGTTGGAATTTGGGAGTCTTATTAACCAGCTGATGGAGCTTGCTGTAAAATAACCTAACTGCTATATGTGACAACGCAAATTTGACAGTAAATAGAGTTGTAAGAACTTATTACAGACTATGTATTTCAAAATTACATGGAGACAAAGTTATAAGAACATACAAACTTTGCATTCCAAAGTGCCATGGAGACAAAGTTGTAGTAAAACAATGCATAAGGATATAATGGCGTTGATTTCATTCATCTTGAGCGAAACTGTAATTTTCTGTAAAGTGCATACTTGTTTGTTCTGATGTTTATATTATCACATAAATCAAAAGTCTCTTCGTTACTTGACCCTTCATAGGATTAGATGACTTTCATTCAATTGCTGTCTGTGAGATAATTGAAAGAATTGATTATCATAAATGCAGTTGGTATCGTTTGTAATTATCACTAAGTGTTGGCCGTATCATTATGAATTTAGAACAAAATGTTTCTTATTTATCTCTCTCTATAACAATGTTTTAAATTCTAGTCGATAGTTGTCCTTGACTTGCGCAAATGAGTAGCGTGTAGTTTTTTACAATTATGCTTTTTCATTGCAAAAATTAATAGTTTGAAAATAAAAGATCACCGTAATAATTTTAATTAAATTGATAAACAAGGTTCTACAGATGTTTTAGAAACAGACTGCCCTGTCTGACCTGTGTCATTCCCAATGTATGAAAAGGAGGGGAAGAAGTTACCATAATGGACTTTGAGAGTCTTACTTACCAGTTTGATGGAACTTGTTGTAAAATAACCAGACTACTATATGTGTTAATGCAAATCTGACGATTAAAACACTTATAAGTACATACAAACAATGTATTCCAAAATGCCATGAAGACAAAGTTGTAGTAAAACAATGCATAAGGAAAATTGACGTTAATTTTATTCATCTTGAGCGAAAGTCTGTAATTTTCAGTAAAGTGCATACTTGTATGTTCTGATATTTAAATTATTACATAAATCAAAACGTTCTTCGTTACTTCAAGTTGTACCTTTCGTAGAATTTTGCTGGCTTTTTATTCACCTTTTGTATGTTAGATAATTGAAGAATTATCACAAATGCAGTTGGTATCTCCTTTGTATAAATAGAAGACACATTTCTGTATGTTCATTTGTTCAGATTATATCATGATTGTCATTATTTTAGCTGTGCACATTGAACTGAGGATTCTGAATGCTCTGTATGTAATCGACGGGTCATAAAGTTCAAATTGACTTGCTAGCGTTTGGTATACAAAGTAATATATGTGAAAATAAGCTATATTGATGTTATTATGTTTCATTTGCTAGTTCAAAACGAGTTTCATATGGTAAACAGCATTCATTGCATACATTTTAGTCACAAGTATCATTAATGATTGTTTGTCCACTATATGAGCAAATGTTAGTACAGACAACAATTGAAAGTTTTACTTTCTGACATCAACAAGCTAAATTACTTTGAGATGTTTATTAACAATTAAAAAATGAATTTTTACACACACTGACAATGGTAAATTTGTGATTATCCAGATTGCAAATGTATTGTTATTAGTCACACCGAAAGAAAATATACGATAAAAGGTTGTTTTGTGTAATTTAAGACTTACTTTTAACATTGCTGACATTAACAAAACGCTTAAAACGCTTACACTAAATTCATCACAGCATAGTTTGTAATTAATATTAAGTGTTTGTAGTATTATATTTTAATTGACAATAAAATTTTTCTTATTTCTCGTCAAAACAATGTAAAATTCTAGTTGTTTGTTGTGTTTGACTTGCAGCAAATGAATAGCGTTAATTGTTTACAATCATTCTTTTTCATTGCACAAATAAATAGTTTCAAAATTAAAGATCATTGTGTTAATTAAATGGATAAATAAGGTCACTAAGGTTCTGCAGATGTTTGTTTAGAAGCAGTTATCCAAGGCATTCGTAAGAGCAAGGCTCTTAGAATGTTGAAGTGTTTTAACTGAGAACGTAGTATAATATTAGCTCATTTGGAGTAGCAGAGATAGCGAGAAAAGTTGATAATAATTATATGTTTATCTTTGCTGACAGATATCTAGGTCTGCTTAGCAATTTTAATTCTTTCTTCATCGAGCATCTTTTGTCTGGTACTCGGCGTCGTTAGTCAAATTTGCTCTTCCTCTCTGTAACATCAATTTAGAAAAAAATTGAGTGTTTTGAAAATGCGCACAGCAAGAAATGACCTGACTTGGATTTGTCCAAATGATCGGGACTCTTGGATTTGTACATTTTAGGGTTTTCCTTTTTTTTCTATGATTTTAACCAACATCAAATATTTTCAGCTCCGATAATACTGATAAAAAAATTTCCAAATTATGTTTGTAGATTGAAAGATAATCATATTTCTGAATATGTAAAAGGCGCTCTAGTACACACATTTCCTGTGATATTACTTGTCTTGTCGCAATTACATATAAGTATTCTAGTGGGTGACTGTATTGTGATTCGTTTAAATGGAGAGGAAGTATGTCATTTTTAAAGTTTAATTTCTCTCCTGTTAAACAATAAGGTTCCTCCTTCTCATAAGTTTGAATATATGTAGTATCTTAGGGATGCCAAATTTGTGAATTATTTCAAATGGCTAAATTTGCTTGTGTAATATTTGCGTGTTTTCCCCTCTGAATTCCTCGCAAATTGACTTTTCGATGTGGTTCTAGAGATGACACGAGATTCAGATTAATAAAAATATATACACGTGAAAATGGATAAAATTGTAAATTATATTATATCATGCTACAATGTGCCATTCAAATTTGATGAGAGCTCATTCCACCGAGCTCAGGCTAAAATACTGTTTTAGTAGTGGTAAAACGGGCCCCTAAACCAGCATTTTCGAAAATTGCCCAGTCGGTGCATTTGAACGTACCGATCTAAACTTAATCCGAAACAGTCCGCTTTGTTTCAAAGACCGAAGTCCGAATTTCGATACACAGATAAAAGTATGGGTCTGTAACTCACCTCTTGGTAAAAATAAGTTTGGGTCAATGATGAAAGACACTCTGAACCATTTGGGTTTGATGTACATAAACCATTGCATTAAGGCAACGGCGCACTGTGCACTTTAACTTGATTCAGCGGGAGTTGAGACGCAACATACTGCTCTTTAAAATTAACTATGATTTGTATACACTATAAATGACAATTCCTCACAGATATTCTTTAACAAAGTGTGGGCTGTAACAGACGAGGATGTTCTAACGATGTAGACCAAGAAGTGCAAATAACAATGGGAATACTCCTGGTGACAATTTTAATAGACGGCTGCTATCTTACGCACTGAGAGACCAAATTATGAATAGTCGTCATGAGTGTTTTAACTGAGAACGTGGTATAATATTAGCTCATTTGGAGTAGCAGAGATAGCGATAATAGTTGATAATAATATATGTTTAGCTTTACAGGCCATGTAGAGAATGGAAAATAACCGTAGACCTAAAAGTCAGATACCGCACAGGTGTGAAAGAGTCCAGAAGGTGTAAAAGTCAGAGGTCAGGGAAAGCTTAGAGAGAGCAATTCTCCTGTTTTAATGACTAGTCACTGCTCGTGATTTCAAAAGCAACATCAGAGTCAACCGATCTGGATATTTTGTCATCATATGTACAGAGTAGACAACTCGAAAGTCGTTACCTCGGTGTGTCAGGCGTGGCTTAGCATTTGTCCCGCGGTGACATAGCGTGTGTTATTCTCGGTGTCAGCCGAACGACAAGAAGCAGCAGTCGCAACCTGTTTCAGTCGCAGCATGGATGTAAAAATAGATGTATTTTTATTAACCCAATGGTCACAGTGACAGGAGCTGAAGTCAGTCAGCAGAGAAAAGGAAAGTTAAATAAATACAGATGGAGATCGGAAAAGGTTTAGTTTAATTAACAGACCACAGTCCCAGACAAACTATTCCGAGAGAGCTCTCTGCTGCCAAGTGTCGGTGTTACTTATGTTGACCTTGCGTCAGGCAAAACAGGATCTTAGGCATCGGACAGGCGGACCTAAACGAACCTAAACAAAACGTCTTTTTTCAGGGCCACTAAATCGCCCAAAAAGAGACAATCATATCACTCGTGACGACTATTCTTAATTTGGTCTGTCAGTGCGTAAGATAGCAGCCGTCTATTAAAATTGTCACTAGGAGTAATCCCATTGTTATTTTGAACTTCTTGATCTACATCGTTAGAACTCTCCTCGTCTGTTACAGCCCACACTTGTTAAAGAATATCTGTGAGGAAGTGTCAATTTATTAGTGTAAGAACAATACTAGCGTTCAGTTGAATAAAAATTGACTTTTTATAAAAGTCATATAAATGGGACAAATTGTTCCAGATAGATTTCGTAAATTACTACTAACATTAGAGTTACTGGAAAACAAAAAAGGCTACTCATTTTTCTTTTAATTACCTACCAAACCTTGGAATCGGAAAATGTAAAACAAGGGAACCAAAATATTTTCAGGTTCCCCTTATCCGCAGAGCGAACCTTTAAAGTCCGACTCTACTACCCCAGTATTTTCGAATCCCCTCTGATTCATTCAGGCCCCCAGTATTTGTTAATGTAACCTCATAGGGCCAGGGGGGCTAGTCGACATGCTGGAATGGACAGGACACTTCAGGGAACCAGCAACTGTCTCCGCATCTCATAACCCGAAAGACTCAAGGCTGTACTCTTTGTAATTTCAACAAATACAAAACTCGTTCAGTACTGGATTGTAGCGTTACTAGTATAGCGTTGAGGTGATCACACGTTGATAAGGTGAAGCTGAAATTAAGGGAACGCGGTATCCGGGCTGGAATCGCCGCCGGGACTGTACAGTACAGTGTAAGCACGTGATAGAGGGACCGTGGTTCAAGCGTTCGTCTCTTGTATTTATCATCTCTACTGTGAAACAGCTATTCACATGATGATTTAAGAGACTAAATAAATGCTCAGGATGTCGGGATTGTCGTCCAACAACATTATTGTATTTACGCAGTTTATAAGATCAAAATTCATTATCATACATTAGGCCGAACAAAAAAAAAATTGTTCTGTTCCGATAAACCGACCCTACCCTATTTTTACCTTCCGACCCTAAACTTTTTAGAGCTACATAAACAAGGAAGTAAAAAAAAAATTAAAGAAAGAAAAAACCCTTAAAATCACGCGTTCGTTAATGGTTCTACTCCGGAATAAAAAGGACGCGATGCGTTCTACAGACTCAGTACGCCCAAATAATCATGTGATGCCGGTACAAACAAGCCCACATGTGTACTAACGCGTATGGAAATACACGTACGTCTATGCGCGTTTGCGCACATGGCTTTGTTTGTACCGTGGTCGATTCGAATTCCGGTTTTGGCCTATTGGCATTTGATTTTTGCTTGAACGAGGACGTCTTTATGTTTTTCCCTTTTATGTGTGATACATTTTTCTTGAAATGTTGTGTCCAGTGTTTGACTGCCCTAAACCCCTGAAAAATGCATATTTAAAAATAAAAATATTTTGGGAAAAAAATTCCTACCGACCTACCTACCTTATTGAAAACCATGTCATCGGAACAGCACAATTTATTTCTTTTTGCCTTATAGTTGCATTCAAATAAAAGGCGGAGCATACGCCAACTTCCGGCTGTAGGATTCAAAGCAAACAATCTAGACCATGTCGTTGTTCCCTGAAGACCTAATCGATATAACACGACAAAAAACACACATCTCGATCACCAAAACCAGGATCGTCGCGGTTACGTCACTTTTCACTGGAACATCTTTTGTGAACGACACTATCATTTAATATCGGTGCATTTTCTAGCTCGATGGTCTTGATCTATTTAAAAATTTCTGCGAAAACTTTTTTCACTGGCTTTTCGACTTTTGCGAAGCCCAATTTTGGCAATTTCCGTTTGTCGTAGTGGACATTTCGGTGACAGTATATTCTCCGTGAATGTTTATGTACTAATCTATTGGGCAATTAAATTTCTTCTGAAATGTCTTGATGAAGTAGGTGACTAGGTATGAAATATTGATGGAGAAAACGTAGGACGCGTTAAATCGAGCGCATTTCATTTTCAATTTTCCTTCGTTTAAGCACCGCTGGTGTCGCTGTTCCACTGCCCACAAAAGCTATATAGGCACAGGCAAGACTTCCCTTTAGTCTAATGCAGTTTTATAGTCAGCTATCGCCTAGATGATGATCATCAGGACCTTTTGTTTAAGACAATTTCCTTGTGCCTTGATTGTTGTTTGTAATTCCGAAATCTGTACAAAGGTCAGTGAACGATAGTAATGGAATTTTGGATTAGTGATCGATCCCTTGTCAGGTAAAGTTGGTCATTGTAAAGTTATATGTTGTGTTGTGTGATATCATTGTTGTCATTCATTTGATCCATCTCTCACTCTCTGTCTGTCTGTCTGTCTGTCTCTCTCTCTCTCTCTCTCTCTCTCTCTCTCTCCTCTCTCTCTCTCTCTCTCTCTCTCTCTCTCTCTCTCTCTCTCTCTCGCTCTCTCTCTCTCTCTGCGTGTAAAGGTGGAATAAAAAATTCACCAAAGTCAAACTTATGTCAGTAAACATCGGTTACACTTATATATTTGATTGTATTTCACCATTTACAAAAGAAATGATTCTCTTGATTGTAAATACGCTCCCTCGATTATTCTCACCTGCTGTGATGTCCCACTATCATTAAGGAAGAAAAAACAATACTATATTCTAAAAGACTTCACCAGTGCGATTTCTTGTCTGCACGTCGATCTTCGTGTGCGCCACCATTTTTCCGAACCAGTTTGCTTTCGTTTGGTAAAGAGTGGCGAAAAGAAGATACATTACTTGCGTACCAAGACTCATCGTATACTTAAGGTGAAGGGCGACGAATTCGGACGCGCACCACGCTTTAGAACGTTTCTGCGCAGATTTAACTCCAGCCTGCCGCAAATGGGTTATTTTGTAGAGCATGTATTTAACATCCCCTGTCATTGTTGAAATTGCACTTTTACCTAATTTTTGACCCAATCTCTTAGAAATACATGTGACCTATAACCTTGTCATATTGTGACCCCCTAGGAAGCTGGTTTTATCAATATGAGCGAAAAATTAAACATTTCTCTCCCATTTACATGGCGCATATTACCCATTCACCTGGAGATATTGTAAAAAGTAGCATGGTGACACCCTTTTATTAAAAGTGTAAACTAAATGGTATTATGTCAGGATTTTATTCGCCAAGTTTGGTCAAAATGACACCATTCAAAGCGACAGGAAGAAAGTTCGAAAATTATGTAGTGATATAATTTCGATATCGTCATTTTGTAATCGATACTTATGTACGAATTTCTTTACAAACATCATGAAAACTGTACATTCGATAGATAAGGATCTTAAGTCTTGGTATTTATTAAAATTAACTCATTTGCTAAGCTTTTTATAATTGGTTTTCTTTAGTTTAACTGAATTATATCATTTTTATTTATTTCTAACGACGCCATTGTAACGTCCGTTTTCCATGGAAACGAGCGTGGTGACCCCCATTTTTTATTTTATTTTTGCACTTGCACAACTTCCAAGAATATTTGTGCAAAGTTTCAAGAAAATGACACCACAACTTAATTTTGAGTAATTCGTAGTACTTCACCTTAAGTATCAGAAGTCGTTAGAACGTGGACAAATAGCGTCGCTTTCAAAGTTCGACACGTACCAGAAGCGCCGTCGTTCACATTGAGAAACACCGTGGCATTGATGGATACCGCCTGCAGGGGCGCTACACAACCACCTGTTGATATATTTACTGATACATTAAAAATACTAAAAGACGCTCACCATGCAAAATACGAACGTTTATTAGATCGATTCTAGTGTCCCCTTGACACAGTAATTTTATATTCCGCAACTATTCATTGTACGAATTCGTTGGATCCGAGCCAAAGAATAAAAGCGTTAGAATTTGCACTTCCAAAACTTTATCTGGTCACCATCCCTCCAACCGGACTATTGTTGCCACATCCACTCACTTTGTTACTCATTCACTGCTATGGAAATAATTTTTTGTGTGTAATATATTGTATTACGGTGCTTTTAGACTAGACAGTTCAACTATTTGCTGAGTTTACATCATTTTCATCTCGTTGACCTTGGATTAGTTTCTAGTACGCCGCTCTAAAGACATTTTAAATACTGATAAATGTTATAATCTGAGTGGAAGCAAAGACTTTCTGGTTCCAGTAAATCTAGAAGACGAATCCTCAATTCAAAACCACTTTCTAATTTGAATAGTCTGGATTCAGCTAACTTTTGCACTGTGCATCAGCGTTTTCGCAATACTGTGCAGTGCAGATGTTCTTCGTGTCAAATAAAATTGGGTGGACCATAAAAATTGCAATCTCGATAGTGTGCTTTCTTGTCTGTGCATAAATTTGGTAGCGGAAGCAATGATCAAAGCTAGGGTGCTTGATTCCGACACAGACTTTGTCTGTCATATTGCACTTGACTGTATTGACGTCATGCTTTTAAGTTGCAATATGATGAGCTTTAAATTGTCCTTGAAATTTTGTTTGCTTCCATTTACGAACTCTAACCGATCGAGTACTTTTACAGATTTCTTTACGGACACAGCGACAATTTCAGGTGTATTGAGGCAGTTCAAAACCAAGGACGCTTATTAATAAGCATCAGAGAAATCATGGTGAATCAGCCACTGGCAAATAACTACTGTACGCGGGTCAGTTATATCCCCGTCTACAGTTCATTTGGAGACTCATTTTGCAAATTACAGATGTTTCACAGCCGTGTTTTTGACAATCAAAGGAATTGTTTGTTCTCAGGCAGTAAATACGGAGAGTGGTATTTTAATGTCAAATATAAGTAAATTGAAGGTATTGTTACTTTCTCCTTGAGTTAAAATGCATCAGCCAGTATTTTGAAAATTTTCCGAACCACGGACCGTGATCACCATGACTGTATCTCAGAGACATACAAATTGCGGTCGACCAAGCTGAAGTCCAAGAAAATTTTATCTTTTCTTGATTTTGGCCGTAATTAATATTTTCAGCTTTTGACGGGATCGGGACAAAGAGATAACTGCACTTCAAATCTTACGCGTACGTAGGATTTGTCCGTTTGCATCAACTTGACTCTTCGGTGCGTATATGCGTTGGATAAAATTGACTATTCGTTATTACATATCTCCTCAATTGAAATTTGTGGGAAATTAGGCTGAGCGGCGATTTTAACTGGGCTGCGCTTGTTACAGGCTGAGCACAGTCAAAAGCGGTGAAGCAGTTTAACCGTCCGCCAGCAAAGGTGTGTAAACATATGGAAGAGAGAAAGATTATTGAACCTTCAGGCAAAGGTCAACATTTTAACGGCACCCAAATATGCGTTGTTTTTTTGGCAAAGTCACTGACCCAGCGACCCTTGAACGGCAGAAACGGCCTAATCGTACATCTGAGGAAAGCTTGATTGTCCTTGGGTTCCAACAAGTGATATCAAAGTCGTTAAATGCAACGACAAGAACATAATGAAGCCAATGATTTTCTTGAATGAGCGGTTTGTTTTTGATAAAGTCTATGCTTACCGACTTTGAAAATTGATTTTTGTAGCTCCAGATATATAAATTTCTCCCAACACTTCTCAGTCTAGGGGTAAACTATTAAACATTTCCCCCTACAAAACTTGGTATATCTCTGCATAAATGTTGTTTCTTAATTTTCACTTTCATACTGTAATAAGTACAGTTTCTTGACAAACAATAATAGTTGCTGTCTGTACAATTACTATAGTCACACTATATATAAAGGTAAACATTACAGCTTATGTCCGTTTTAATTAATATCCAAATGTTGTTCAAATTGTTGATATACGTATTTTGAAAAATGATCTCTTTTTCATCGACTTGATCATTTGGTCTGTAAAAGAAGTACTCTCGATCTAAAAAAGTATTCTTTGAAAGTTCAAAGGTCAAATGCGAAATTATTCGTCACTAAACCAACATGACGACAAAACATAATCAAAATGACAGGCAGCCCCCCCCCCTCCTCCTGCAGACTATCGACCTGTTAGAACGAACAAAACAATAATGTGCTGTTCCAATAACCCGACCTATCCCATTTTTTTACCTGCCGACCCGAAAAATTTTAGAGCTACGTAAAACGGAAGTTTAAGAAAGAAAAAACCTGTAAAATCACGCGTTAGTTACTTTGCATGAGATTTTTGCTTGGACGAGGATGTCTTTTATGTCTTTTGCTGGAAATGTTGTGGCCAGTGTTTGTTCGCCCTGAAACTCTGAAAAATGCATATTTAATATAAAAATATTCTGGAAAAAAAATCCTGCCGACCTACCTACCCTATTTTTAAAAAAACCATGTTGTCGGAACAGCACATTTATTTATTTATTATTTTGGCCTTATTACATACCAAATACCAATCGTAATGCGAATAGTCCGTTCCAAAGCACAGACTTGTTAGTTGACACATTTTGCGGCTATGGCACCCTTACTGATGCTTGAGAAGTTTTGATAATTACCGCGAATCTCTAGGATGAGGAGAGACTCGTAGGTGATACCGAAGGATTCAAAGCGCGTGTTGATTGCTATCGCTGGCAACGTTCGAAACGCGCACATTTGCACGTGCAAAATCTTACCGTTCCGTTGTTTTCTATGGATTTTTGACTCCTGTTATTTTGAAAATGCTCAAAATCTTTCAACTCTCTTATTTGTAAGCCAATGAAGCTGACTTTTGGTAGGACTACTTAAGTCATATATGAGAATATAGATAAGCATGCGTTTCTAAAAATTCCATTCCGTTTATGAGATATCGCCGTAAACCCTTCAAAATTTATAAAAGACACAGTAGATATTTTCCTGTTAAAATCGTTTGTACTCAAACAGATAACCTAATCCATGCTAGGGACTCTAAACAGATATCTCATGGTTACATTCTGAATTTTGGAAAATTTCGTGCAAATTTGTAGAAGCTGAAACGTTTTAAAGTAGAGCTGTGAAACTTTGTATTGTGTGACGTCACTGACCAATCGTGGGACAAACCTGCGTCTTTTGGAATCGTATGGTGCGTAAATCTTTATTTTGCAAAGAAAACCATGAAAACCTTGCATTTTGATTGATTTCGGAAATTACCCTTAGCAACCGTTGCTTAGCAATTTTGAATCCTTCGGTGTGCGCCTTATGTTGGAAATGCGTACACGTGAATGATTTCTGCATATAACCATAGGCGATCGATAGAACGTGGGCCGACAATGAACACTAGCTACTTGAGCGTACTATTGTAGACTTGACTAATGCTTGTTAATCATTTCGGAGTGTACGTCGTTACTGGTCACGGGTAACTGGCGTTGTCAAGAGTTTAAGTCCTCAGCTCATTCTTATAAGATCCTGGCAGTACACTGGCTTCCGCAAAATGATTCAAAGAAGGTGAAGACATTGATGTTTGAAAGTTATCTAAAATTATCCAGTTTGTGTTTCTATGAACGACCCCTTATTACATAGTATATGGATTTTGTCAGTAGATCGCCATTTGTTGACAAATGTCTGTGTTGAATAAATGCCTAATTTTACGTTGTTGAAATTAGCATGAAATAATATTCTTGAGTCTATATGTAAACTAATAGTCTATCTATATAATCCCCGAGAAAATGTGAATGTATGAGGTCCTTCAAGTAAGGACAACCATTTGGGCCATTTGAATCCAATATATTTCATTCCGCCATGACTTCCAGACAGCGTCAAGTATTTTTAGGCGGAGTTCTTAGATTGCCATGCATCTAGAGTCAGTTTTGAATTCGGCGTATCATTAGTCGTTATTATTTTTATCACTGGTCGATTTATTGGACTAATTATCGAGTAAAATTGAGAAAATGAGCAATTTAAAACAACGTGTAAGCTTAGCTCAAACCATCTCACAAAAACTGAAGATCACTTGCCTATGCCAGGATATCCCAAAAAATGAATAAAGTTCAAACAACAGTCGGTGCAAAAGTATGCTTCAAATCTGCTCTGCACCTACGCGCCCTGTTGAGCTCATAGTTAGTGGAATACGAGTTGAGGTACCTGTCTGGATCGTAATGCTTTCAGTAGCCTAACTGAAGCTGACAAACCATGGCAAGATGTTGATTGCAGCACCACTTTAGATCTTTATTACCAGTCCGAGATTACAACGTAACGTCTAATCGTCGGTGTACATTCTCTACAAAGTTATATATTTTTCTTAACCTACATAACATCACAATGTCATCACATGAAAATTTCCGTTTAATAGTGTTGATTGTTTCCTAAAGATCATACCATGGAATATCCTGTTCTCGATTGTTCAAGTTTTTTTACAGGTATGGAGTTATCTCCTCAGGCTGTCTCCTTTTCGTATGACATTGAACCTACCTCCACACGCCTTGGCTACATGAGGATAGCTTCGAGTTAAAATAAAATGTTAAAAAATACGTAAGACGAACTTTATACTTGTATATAGACGGGTATATTGGTCACGTAGGCGCAGAGCGTAATTGGAGCAACAAGCGGCTGCGGTTCAAACACTCTCGTTCTAGGAAAGTATCCTACATATACACTGTATCTATATTTTCTTTAAAATGGATATTCTGGTCAAAGTCATGACTGTTTTCAGTGTTTTACCATTCATTCTGTTAGGTCTGTTCGGGCTGTTCAAAATTGATGTCGATTTGATGCAAGCCTATCGTTCTCAGTTCTGATCGTCTTCCACACCACACTCCAAACACTCCAAACAGTGGCGGCGCTCCCACTCATCCCTATGAATGACTCTGATTCTGATGTCAATGTTTCAGGCGAAAAGGATTTCGGCATCCGCTGCCCGCTGTCCAAGAATGGGTGTGCGTCGGAGAGGTGGAGCCGATTCTCACAGGTACCTATTGTGTTTGCATACAGAGTTTTCTAAAATTGTTATTGACTCCCCTTATTTTCATTTCACGACACTCAATTACTTTACGTTTCCAATTCATATTTTGTACAAAAGGAGAAGATTGAGCACACATATGACGCTCCATTCGAGTGTTTTGCTAAAATATTACACTAATTTTCTTGTCTCTTGTTGCCGTTCAGTTTTATTGCCGTAGTCAGGTAGCAGCTTTTACCGTGAATGAATTTCAGGTAATAAAGGTGTACTACGAACATCAGTAATTTGATCGTTTACTAAACTCAAACTGGGAAAGGATGCTTCAGCTGTGCAAAACGGAGCATTGAGTTATGTTGTCTTGTTCAAAAGGTTACACACCCTGATACATTTGAAAAGCTGATGCAATAAAATCGAGCATGACATGTTCGTATTTGTCCCACAATATTTAAGTTATACTTTCAGGGATCTTTGTTTAAACACTGAGTATGATTAGCAGAGAGACATCTTTCGTCCACTTTCTGTGAAACGATGTGTTCTTTATACTATCTTGTTTTCTCAGGGATGTGCGTACAATTTTTTTTATCCGACCTGTTTAACATTATTTTTAATCGAACACAATAGCACAAAACACTCGATACTCGATACACTCGCTAACTACCATCTCATGAGGCAAAATTGATCACATGTAGCAGCTACCGTAAATCATAGCCAAAATCAACAATCAGGTTTTCCAGTGCTTGAGCCTCACCGGCTACATTAAATTTCAATGCTGGATGATCTTACACGTAATGTAACATTTTTTAATCCGAATTTCTCACTTAGGCACAAGTTTGTTCATTGATTATGTCATTCTCTTCCTCCATGGTCTCTAATTTGACGTACGGTCTGGAATCGTAATGCCTTCAGTTGCTGAATAGGACACACCGAGTTGTAGGTTATAAGCACCAATTTAGGTCTTTATTACTCAACGGCAACGGTGACGAATCATAGTCTGCTCAACGATCTCTCTTTCAACTGTGGTATCTACTTTAGCACGTGTACAACGTAAGTAGTTGCCAAATCTACATATTAAAACACAGAGAGCAGCTTAAGTCCCGAGAGGTGGGGAGGGCGGGGTTCTTTATGCAACGGTTTATTTTGTATTTAATAATTTGATTGTGATATTTTAAAATAGGATTTCAACTGCCAACCCGTCTAACTACATTATTTATTACTACAAGTAATTTTATTAATTTTGACTGTGATATTAATTTCAAATAAAGATTTCTACTCCAAACCGTCTAACTGCTTTCATTACAAGTCCTAATCTACAAATCCTTATCTCCTCTCCAGCCTGTGTACACACCGCTTTAACTGCTCCTCAAACATTGCCAACTGACTAATCGACTGTTCGTATCAGCGGATTAATTGATTAAGTCAACATCACAGCTGTCCCACTCCCACACATGTGGGACAGCTGTGATGTTGACTTAATCAATTATCCGGACAGCCTCAACTTTGTTCGAGTCATAAGGCAATACGTAACAAAAACTCAGCGTCAGTTATTCTATTTTTCCAAAATGACAGAAATACTTTTGTTAATAATTCATCACCCGTCTCTAAATCCATTGTGGAATATTATATATACTGAATCATATGACAATACATGGCTTTTGATAGACCGTTGTCATGTTGAACAATGATCAAATATAATATGATGAAGTAAATCTTATATTTCATTGTTTTAAAATATGTGATAATTATAATGGAGTCCTAATTAATGATAATACTATATTACTGTATGACATAATACTGTCATTTTTCTGATAAATGTTATTATTCTGACAATGTGCGTTTTATTAAAACTCGTCATGATTGTAACGCCCATCGATAGTGTTAGAAGTGAGGAAGTGCAACTTGACTCGTTTTTTAAATACGAAAGCAAGGACTTGTTTCACATATAGGGGATCAATTTTTGGTTCTTCGATTTCGATATAATTTTTGTACTTTAGTTTTAGAGGACAAACACAAAATACACATATCTATGAGATCTAAAATTGACTTATAACAAGTATTAATCCAATTTTAAATATAACGCTGTTGTAAACATAATCATCTGATAACCGTGTTGTGTTATTAATTTTTAGCATTACACAATTGAACACCTCAAAACACCAATTATAATATCCTTTCTTTATACTTAATCGATGCATAAGCATTTCAAGTTACTCCCATGTGACAAATTATTTCACGTGAACGTCTTGGGAACTTTGGGCCTGAAAGAGAACAGGAATATTTATTCTGATGTTGATCATTGTCACGATTATTTTAATTTTCTCGTGTATCTGGAATACAAGTTCATCATCACCTGCACACAAACAACGTCAAGAGCCACTAAACCTTCATGAAATATTAAGATTTCGGCTAAACATTGATATTGGCGGTCACATTCTCATACCATCTCTATCCTGTGCGTAGACAAAATCTTACTTCGACTTTCTGTGTTGCCCGCAGTTTCATCAATGTACCCGAATTATCTCATGAAATAACGGTAATTTGATATCATTACCCAATAATAGTATTTCCATGGCGATTTATAGCACTTACAGCTTGGAAGAGATGTGGAATTCTGCGGGATCTTTCTTCTCTCTGCTGTCATCGTTTTGATCCCTTCAATATCTTCTCTTGTTTTGCCAAAATTTCTGTTTGCTCATCTCACTGTTTCTCTCATCTGAACTTCTGCTGGCGCCAAGCGAACATCTGTGTCACCGCATATGCGTATTGTCATGGCAACCAAAACCCGGAATTGGCAAGGTTAAATTATCTGACATGGTTTTTAAGTCTTCATACAAGTACTATGATAAGCCTCGGTTTACTTAAGAAACGGCCACTGCATTTAAGTACAATGTCAAACAGAATGAAACGATTTATCAACATAGAGCATGGAAATCCGGATTCGACTTTTGGTCAATGTTAAGACTTAAGCAGTTGTTTAAACCATACATTCACTAACATAGGATGGACGGTTACTTCACAGAGGCGGAAAATAAACAAGGAGAGGTCATTCTCACGATGCATCACGTGTATGGTACTATCGGTCAGACTTATTGTTAATCGTTGCAATTAAATTCAAAAGACTAAAACTTTAAGCAATCGTCGGTCGATATTGCAATATATTGAATTGTAGATGGCTGGTGGTTGGTAAGTTCATATAATTTGTACCGACTTCACGTACAGTCGTAAGCCTCATTTCAAGAGCAGATCAATAAAAATCACGTCGAAATGTAAAAATGGGAATGATCAAATGCTGCGGTGTACAAACAAACAGCGATAATTAACAGCGACTAACACCATCATTTTTACACAATGTAGTGTGTAATTTCTTTTTATGTATGAGGGCACAGGGCGAGAATAAAGACAACTAAATGGAATGAAATGTGAATCGTGTTAGCTAACATAAAAACAAGACGATTAAAATATACACACAAAGGCAGAGAGAAATAAGTAGCCAATAGCATGGCCCCAAAACTCATATAGGTAGGTAGGTAGGTAGGTAGGTAGGTAGGTAGGTAAGTCGGTCGGTAGGTAGGTAGGTAGGTAGATAGATAGGTAGGTAGGTAGGTAGGTAGGTAGGTAGGTAGGTAGGTAGGTAGGTAGGTAGGTAGGTAGGTAGGTTGGTAGGTAGGTTGGTAGGTAGGTTGGCATTTAGGGGATTGACCCTATACCGCCCTTTTCTTACATCTCTGCTATCTTCCTGAACTGGGCCATTGCTCCGTAACTCATTTTCCTGATATGGGATTCCTGTCAAAGCACACCGATCAAAGAGTATTAGAAGACTCACTGCTGTAAAGAGCGATGAACACCACCAGGACTGAATAACAATGAACAATTTTTTATCAGAAACAGTAAATAAGAGATGAGCGGACAGAAAACCTCGCGAAGGCGTATCCATCCATGTGGCATAATTCTTCCAATCAAATACATTTCCTACAAGGAAGAAATATGGCAAAACAACCGGTCTTTCTCAGAATTTCGACAATCAAGCTTAAGTTAATATAAAATGACACACAGAAACTGTTTGTCTGCGGGCGGCAGAAGTTGCAACTGAAAAATGACCTGAGGGCAGCGCTGCCCTCGGGGCAGCTCAGAGCGGAGTAAACGTGCACAACATTCAATGACGGTCACAGCTTCGATATACCCTATGCAATGCTGTAAAAATTAGGAATGTACATCTGTCCTGAGGGCAGCTCACATATATTGCTGCCCTCAGGGCAGATTAATAGATAGGATAGGAAATTTATGTTTGCCTGAGGGCAGCTCTGATATATTGCTGCCCTCGGGGCAGTTTGGTAGATATATAATATGCAATCCTGTAAGCATAGGAAATGTATGTCTGCCCTGAGGGCAAGTCTGATTCAATATTGCTGCTCTCGCAGTAGATTGGTAGATATACACTATGCGATGCTGTAGGGGCTGGAAATGTATGTCTGCCCTCAGGAAGCAGCTCATATATGCATTGCTGCCCTCAGGGCAGTTTGGTAGATAAGATAAGAAATGTCTGTCTGCGCTGAGGTCAACTCTGATATATTGCTGCCCTCAGGGCAGATCGGTATGCGAACTAGGACTATTTTCAAATAATCTTTGACGTTCTTGAATGTTGTGCACATGTTTACTGAGCCCGCTCTGAGCTGCCCTGAAGGCAGCACTGCCCTCATGAGGGTCATTTTTCAGTTGCAACTTCCGCCACCTGCCGATTGGTCTTGGCTATGGAAACACGCCTCTTTTCCTTTCCTACAGTCAATCTGATGGTCAGGGGAAATATCGAAGACAATATCATGAATATATATAAGTCACATGCTTAGTTAACCAAGCAAATATTAAAGCAGAAACTTCCAACAATTTCATTTATGGCGGACCATAGTGCCTTTGATTACAAACCATGATTACCCACGAACAGGTAACGCCGCTATGCACTGGTGCATGCAGTAGAGCGCCGAGCGCGGAAAAATCACCGAGACGTTGTTTATAACACAGGCCGGTAAAACCTTTGACACCAATGGCATAATGTGAACTTTAGAAACAGATTGAAGCTTTTTCAGGGTTCAATTGACTCGGTCTTTCCAGGTCGATAGATAATAACGTTGCAATCACCATGGCTACAAACAAACAAAAGTTTGAATCGTTCACAAGGGGGTTAGGAGGACACAACTCGCTATTTTTTGGTGACAATTATCCTGTGGTGACACTTCATAAACGGCAAAGACAACAGTTACTATTCTTTATGTACATTACCGAAGGTGCATCTGCTTACTTAAGCCATACAAAGGTAAGTTAATGTCAAGTATTGACGTCTTCCCACCCACATACCTTCGGGTCGAGCGACCATTTCTGAAGCTTATTATTATAAGATAGGGGTGTAACTTAAGAAATGCGAAATACACACCATTAAGAAAACTTTAAAAAAATGATAACTACTGATAAATTGTAGTGGGAAAGGATTAGCGTTTAACTTAACCTTTTACTTTTGTAATTTGTATACACCGACCTTCTGATTTATTTTACGTCGTAAATCAGACTTTTCTTTTCCTTGTAAAATAAAAAAAAACTGCTGAGACCAATCTGAATATATTGCGGGCAGTCAATACGACTATTCTGTACGCAGATCAAATCCCTAAAAAAGAGAGGACTGAGTTGAAATGGTGTGTGCACATGCGATCAAAGTGAAATAAACCAGTCTGGGGTACTTATAAGGACAGGACCACCGAGGGGAGGACCACGTCAGCACTGACTATAGAGAACAATGAAGTCAACAGGTGAAGTCAACATCATTTAACGCCGCATCAAGTTGTTCGAGTTCATGCTGTTTGCGTTTTCAGCAACATTCAACTCCGTCAAGGAGTGAACTACCTTAGATTATATATTTACAGCTCCGAGAACGGGTTTTAATGGCACGATGTTACATTCAACAATCAGGTGTTACTAGAGCACATTAATATCCCATCCAACAGTAACTAATTGCTCTGTATCATTCCTTCAAGGTGTAATTACGTCTTTTGGGCATGTTGTCAAAAAATTACCGATATGCTTAACTTTCTTTACAATGTCGACACTGCTATGGTACTTTTTGTGTATGTTCACATCGTGATATATAAACCAGGTCGTGTCAAATGCTCATAGATTTGGAAAAGCGGCTACTGCACTATATGGCTACCATGAGAAAACGACGAAGTCATGAGTTGTTTCAAAATCAAATTCCAGAAAAAGGAATTATTTGATTTCAAAGAATTGTTAGGCCATCAACTCATATCGGGAAAGGATCGGATCGATAGATGTACACATAGGACATCGAAAATATACCTCGTCCAGGACCTGAGTATAATATGTCATTCCCTGCGCAGTGCATTGTGACCGAGGGGAGGACCACGTAAGCGCTGACGATTGCCGAAAAACGACAAATTTCTGTCTGATTGAAATTAAACTACCATCGTCCTAGATCTTCATAATATCACTCGTATGACAGCACTGAACGTGGCAATGGTTAAATAATAAGTTTCACCAAAGGTTTTTCAGTATAACTTCGGAATTATAACCTCAGTGTATACCTTTGAAGTATGCAAAAAAAACATGTATGACGTCATACGCAGACCACGCAGGTCACCATGAAACGTTGTAGAAGTACAGTTCACTTGTTTAAGAATAAATTCAGCTTCTATATCCGATATTTTATTTCTCTTTTGGAAGGTTCACCGACAAAATTATAGCGCCCTCACACTTTGTCGCAACCTGTCATTGGAAGCTTCCCCCACAAAATCATAGCGCCCTCACACTTTGTCGCAAAGTTAGTCACCTCAATATGTATTTAGTGAATCAAACAAGCTAGTGTAAAAAAAGTGTATTCAAGTTTATCAAGCCACAAAACAAGCTAAAATAGTTCGTGGAAAGATATTTACTCGACATTGTCTTTCGGAAAATGATTGTAACATGAATTTTGTCACAATAGTACACAAAAGTCGTCCTCAAAAAACCAACCTTTTTCATCGTCTACCAAGTTTTATTTTACATTAAGCAGACACGTAGTTGCCTGAAATTAAAATGTACATACAATTTATATTTAGTTCTGTCTATTTATTTAAGAATCTACAGTATCTATCCTAGGACAGAATTTTTTGAAAATCTTATTATATTGAGACAACGGCCTGGATGCAAATGAAACATTTCAAGTTATGAGCACACAATTTCTTTCGACATAGGTAAAGGTTGTTAAATAAAAACTTGAATTCCTGCCGACAACCCTGTGTGCAGAACTGTGAATACTACGTGCTTATGGACCATGGACAATAAAAGATATACGGTAAAACGATTGTGCATGAATATAAATGCGTGGAGACATACACACCATACACTACAAATTTAATGAAAAACAACCAGGCTTTCTCTACGAAATGTAATTGTCAAAGCACAGCCTTTGGTTTTCCTCATAATGATAATTAGCCAAAACAGAATAACAATACAAGTCAAATTATGAGTTTTTCCCTTGTAAAAACTATGTACCAGTCGATAGTGTGCGTCATGGCTCCGACGGCGGTTTCCTTCAATAAACTTGCGCTGCTGACGTATTTGACTCAAGGGTTAGCATAGGCCAATCAGCGAAATGCAAGCCTGTTCAACACTTTGCTACAGACAAAGTATCCAAAGGGCAGTGAATATATCACTCCGCGACGCAGATTTATACTGATCTTTGACAGATTCTGTATATTTGTCGAGGCCTCTTCGTAAGCTCCTAATTCAACAGCTGAGAAGCAAGTATTGGAATAAAGTAAGGTAAGATTTGACATATGAGATTTACTCTTGGCGTTAGCATATCGGACAACTACTGTGTCGGAATTTAGCTCTTGTATTGTCAATCTTAACAATTACGCTTTTACATTGCCCAGATGATTGGGATAGTGCCTATAGATACTTATTGAGACGCAACATCGACCTAACAATGTGAAACTGATTTTATCGAAAGCTAGAACCATTGCAACAAAGGTATATCTGACAGTAACAACATTAATATCATCCATAACGCAAAGTAACTGAACAGACCAGAAAGTTATTGTGTGATCATACTTATATCTAGCTAAGATGCCTTTTCTATACCCGCCCAGTCCATCACTCCATTTCCATAATGTTGTGCCCTAGTAGCAGGGAGGGCAAAAAGCACTCTATTTGGTTAATGGAGGCCCCCTCCCCCCTGAGCGCATTGTTTGCACGGTTTGAAGCTCCATGGCCCACAAGCACAAGGAGAGCCCTAGGGACGGCCAACCACCCTCACCGGCCCGGGCTCTCCTTATGCGTGCGGTCCACACATCCTGATTAGAAGTTTACACCATAACAACAGCGTTCATATAGGAATATTTGTGTGTAAATGTTGGCTGGCTTTCAGAGCATGTGTTTCTGCAAGAACGCAGTATCCAAAGTATACAATGCGCCATTGCAACAGCGTTCACACAGGAACATTTGCTTGCAAGTGTTGGCTGGACTTTCAGAGCATGTGTTCCTGTAAGAACGCAGTAGCCACGGTAAACCATGCAACGGCGTTCATACAGGAACACTTGTGTAGAAACGTTGGCTTTGATGTCAGAGAGAAAAATCTGCGGTGTCTCCATGCCAGCACCTATGGATGAACACAAAAAACTTTGTTAGGTCAGCCGCGGCAACCACTCATGCAAATGGAGGGAGGGGTAATATTCTCCTAAAGACATGTCACAAGGCCATATCCTACATAAGAGTGGCTTGAACCGGGAGGGTGGGGCACCGAGTCATGGTAGTTTATGAGCACGTTTGGTACAAAATAAAGTCTAAGAGGGATAGCCGGCAGGACTCGTTCGGAATCGCTGCTATTTTCAATCTGCAGGGCCAAAATGATGTCATCGTCCTTCATCCGGAGGGGGTGCTGAAACTGCTCAGAAAGGGCCCCATAGACAAACTCAATGGTGGAAGAGTTACAGGGTCTAGGAGGCGTGGACTGTGAAACCTATACTCATTTGCAGGGAAATGAATCAACGTAGTAAACAAAGTAGACGTCATAACGTGTTTTTCTCAGGTCATTCAGAACCCTTAAAGCAAGGAACGGCTTGTGAGCCTTTACTGTCCTGCCTTCATGGACAAGGACATCCCAATACACTATACCTTCAACAGGTTTGTAAGGCACCACCGGCCTCAAGACTATACCCTCAATCGTCTTGATAAACAAGGTTGAAGGCCTGCCCATGGTTCTTTTTTTCTTTGCTCTCTCCACGCCCTTGACGTCTTTGATGTCTGAGAGAGATAAATTTCTGTCGATCAGGGAGAGGTGTTCTCTATACAGGTGCCTATTCACATGTATTATGAAACAGGCCTAATTGCATTATGGTTCGGTAATTGTGGGGTGTATTTGATGTCCAGAAGGATGATTTGCTTGAGGGTAATCGTGCTGATATCGACCCCTTTATGTCTTCTTTTAGGACTCTACCTCAATGTGTTCTCTGTCAGTGCCAAAAAGGTCGACACGAAAGTTTTCATGAATCTTTCTGATGGCAACTCCAACATGTTCTATGTTTGTTGCTTTGAGTGAAAAGTCCGCCAGTAGCTGATCAAACCAGTTTTCACCTCGATGCAGTCAATGGGAATTGTCCCTTAACTGATGAACCTAACCCCAGTCTGTCATTTCATGCATAAGTAGTTTCATCTATTGGTTTCAACCTCATCATCGATTTCTCTGCATCATATAACAGATCGACCATACCGCTAACTGCAATACCAGGTGCCGCTGTTGATACTGCGCCTTACCTCATTGCCTGTTGTTATTATTGTTTTGTCTGGAGTCAGTTTTTGCGTGTGATCTGTGCGAGGATTTGGCAGGTACATTCGAAGATCCTGCAGCTTGAACAACTTATCGCTGTCATCATATAACAAGATGTGAGGCACATCTAGTGGAAGTTCTGGTGGCACAGTCTCAGAGGGGTACTCAGAAAGTCCTACAGCTTAGTGGGGATATTGAACGGCACAAACTTTTCTCCTATGTCATCAAGCTCGACGTTCCAGAAATATATATAAACAGTGAGAATGATAATCTTGATTAACAGTAAAAACGGGTCGTCCACTTTGACCCAAGCATCCACTTTTGGGGTTCATTGGCATACGGCTGCAGCGCTGCACACTGTACAACTCTTAATACACAGTGACAGAGGAGAAAACATCATCACCAATCGCATTGCAACTGGGCAAAAGACAAAGGACCGTGCCACCTGGAACCTAGAACATCTTTACCTAACCGAGGGCATCGCTACAAGACAAGATTGTCTTCCGAAAAATAAAGCCAACAGGCAAAGCCTACTTAGATCTGACCAAAGATTGGTCGGTCAATTTAGCACCAACAACAGCTTCGCACGCTGCTTGGTTTCAAAAAGATGATTGTGGACAAAAGGGAGAGAGAGCCACAGGAGGGCGGATTTCGTCAATGTCAAGGAGTATGTGATCCACTGCGACGTGGTCGATAGGGCCAACAATTACGCAGCAAGGCCGACCTCCACTGCAAGGCTGTGGACAGACGCCTGCACCTCTCCTGAAGATTATCTGCAAATCCACAGGACACCACAGAAATCTGCAAAAAGTGGTCTACGACATCAGCAACCCCCTCACAATGCCCCATAAGCGGGGTACCAGGCTATGGATTATAGATCAGGTTTGCCAGCTCGTCGACTTCAATGATTTCCGTTACACCTTTATCTAACGTCAATATAGCATGGCCGAAAACGATGAGTCCTAGCTGCTTTTGTTCCTTGTGGGAATATTTGGCAATATGCGATGGTCAGAGATCTGTTTTACAGCATTTTTGCATATATTATATATGGTAGAATGGTAGACACAAATGCCGAATTAACAGGACTTGGGACAGGAGTGTATGATGATACTCAGAACGAGACTTTGGAGGAAGAGATTGTTTCAGGGGAGGGGGTTGCCGGCGCCAAGGCTAATTCTGTGGTAGACAGACAGACTGACAACACAGTGGTTAGATCTGAAACAACAGGCAGTTAATACTTACGCCCGGCAAAAGGACATCAACTAAACCGGTGTTGAACTCTTGAGGCTCCATGCAAGGCTTAGGGGTAGAGATTTTTACTACAAGGGCATGAAGCTGACATACCATGGGGAAGGTCACAATGCACAGATTTAACATTGAAGAGAGAAATGGGTGGGACAGAATTTATACGAAATGCCCGGAAAGCACTATCAGAGGCCCCAATTGCACAAGACAATTAATTTATTAAGCGCAAAAGTCAACTTCGCAATCTGGAAAGAGAAGCCAGTAGACTCATCCCTGAAGACATTGGTTATGTGAGATTATTACCTGACCGAGCTCAGAGAGGATAGCAGTAGCAATGCAGAAAAGATACAGGCAATCGAGGACAGGATTGCCGAATGGAATGCTCTCAACCCCGAATATGTAGCTTACAAAGACAAGCTAACCCTTGCAAACAAACTCTTTGGGAGCTTTATGCCTATAGAAACAAAATACTAAGCCCCAGCCCCTATTGTGAACATCCTGAGTTGACGCCTGAACTTGAAGCCCAATCAGCGAAAAATTGACATCTGCATCGAAGTACTTCATGGCAAGTCTCGGAGAGTTCATAAAAGAATGGCTCCAACAAGACCTCTGAAAGAGGTTCTAAAGGATTCACATCTTGAGCTGAAAACGAAGTTGACAGAGCGGTTCAAACGGAAAGGGCTCATCATTGGAGTTGTGCAACAGGCCAAAGGACTGGTGATCTCAACAATTGCTCTTGTCCTACAAAATGCCAGTGGTCCGCAAGATGCATAAAGTGGTAGACGTGGCGATGGCATCAAAGCACATGACGCGGCAAAAGGAGCGGTCAAACAATTGGGCCAGTGGTTGAAGGGACTGGCTGCAAAAAGTGCTGCAGCTAACCCAGGATTGATTGTCAACATCGTCAGTTTCGCCCTGAAAACCGGTGGCCCTGTGGTACGTGGGCTTCGTGGTTGGATAGCTGCTCATTATGCCACTTTTATAATAAAATACAATCTTAAAGAAAAGCCATGAGAAAGAGAAAAGAGTAACGCTTTTGTTGTCAATTTCAAGAGATATTGTATAAAAAATAATCACACTAATGACTCAAATGGAAAAAAACGAGAAACAGCTACTGATATCGACAAATAAAGTAAAACATTTAGTCATTTGCCTTCATCAGAGCTCGGGAATATATATCATCGACCTCTCTGTAGTGTATAGGTGATACTGTGTATTTTTCTTTTAATATATATTGGAGGATAACTTTCTGTTCTTATCCTAGGTCAACATGAAAACAACTTTAGGATTGAGCCTTCTAACAACCTTAATTGTGGTTGTTGTTTCCGTATATGCGTAAGTTGATGGGTCTAATGACTTTATGTATCATTCGCCTGTTTGTGTGTATGGATGTCCAGATTATTCAACTATTGCACACCAAAGTCATATAATCGATAAGAAAACTAACTATGGGTCGCTCAATATTTCGATGGCAAATATGCGCGCAACATCACTTCCTCGATTGTAAATCACAATTATAGTGATTTTCATTTTTTCAATATCCCGATGTTCTTGCCGATGGCCTCAGTGAAGCAAGTGAAGTAGTTCTCGGAAGATTTTGCTAGCTTTAAATAATCATGAATAAATATTTCTTACTGTTAAGGCAAAAATGAAAATTAGTAAATATTTTTATTTCCAGATTGTAACATTTTGTTCCTTTGCAGGAATTCAAGCATCACACATGTGTGCACACGTATGGTTCAGGTAACAACTCGGGGCACCAGAACAATTTTAACCCATGATAAAAACATAGGTTCGTGTAAATATTGGAGCTGGGGCCATTGCAACAATAATCACAGGCAAGATTCCCTTTATGTACCTTACTATGCTGTAATACAGCATAGGAAGCCGCCTACGTGTCCGTCTCCCGGGGAGGGGCTGGTGTAGAGGCGTCTTGATCTCAGCATGGACTTAAAAATTGTCTCAGCACAGGTTTCTTCTTGCTATTGTTTATTTTATTTTAATACGTTTGACTACGATAGGTATTGCAAATAAAGATTTACACTGCCAACCTTTGGTGTCTTGGTCTTATGTTAGCACTGGTCTTGCAAATCTATTTCCTTCTCTGTGTCCTTTGACAATCTTACGCGAAGTTTTGTCACTTTGTTGCGTCTATTACCCGATGCGTTTGATTGCAAGGTGTAGCTTCTGTTATACATTGCTGGTGCGTTCATTGTTGACTTTGTCAAAATTATTCAGGTGATAATCTAGTGACAGAGTCAACAGATTAGTAATTTGCCCTTGCTTGCTTTGGCGCATTAGGCAATCAAACGTGTTAGATAATAGACGCACACAGTGACAAAACTTTGCGTAAGATTGTCAAAGAACACAGAGAAGAAAAAGAATTCCGAAACCAGAGCTAACATTAGACCAAGACACCGAAGTTTGGCAGTATAAATCTCTATTGGCAACACATATCGTAGTCAAATACAATAGCAAGAAGAAACCTGTGTGGAGACAATTTTTACGTCCATGCTGACCAAGACACCTCTACCCTGTCCCCACCCCGGGGACGGTCATGTTGGCACCCCCCTATGCTTACAGCTAAATTAACGGATCATACGTGTAATACAGTAATTATTCCAGCTGACTACACCATTTTTCCGATTCAAAATAGAATATGGCTTGAAGATTCTTACTTTTTTGGACCTTTTCATGATTCAAAGATTGCCGGGACTCAGTTTTGTAATCAAAAGAGATTTCATCAGTATATCTGTTGGTGATATTTTAAAAAGAGCCTTCTTTTCTCATTCTTTATCTAAAACGTGTTGCAATACAATGCCATAACCATCAAGACAAAGTAATCGTACAATATCATGTTATCGTTTGCTAATGAATCTGGCATACAGGTGTGAACAATACTGTTTCATATCGAATATACTGCGAACGCTGCGAAATGATGCTTGTAGCAACTTAATTATAGTGAAGAAGAAATCGTTAATCAATAAATAGAATATTCGACACAACGCTGAAAGCAGAATAAATGTATATTTTTATCGTAACATAATTTAAAATTATGAAAAGACACTAATAGTCCAGTCAATCTAAGCCAAAAAAGGGGTCAACCTAGAACTAATTTCGATAGACTATATCTTCACTCTGCATTTTTGGATGGTCCTAGAAATAACTTATTCCAACTTTTCCGCACACAGAAACTGGCCTGCTTGGTTTTATAACACATGCACTAAGATACTATTGTTCTGGAATGTTAGATCAGCCCAATGTTTTGACACCTTTGACAAAGCGCGTATGTGATTGGATAAAGTGGCTGTTCTGAGCATTTGTAGTTACCCCTTGGCCTATGTACAGGTCAGACATGCTGTTGCCTATAGTAGTTTTAAACTACAAAAAGCTGTTACACTACTGCAAAGTTTCGTTTGAGAGGCCATGCCGAGTTCCTTCACAGTGAACTCTAACATAGGGGGATTATCAGTTCTACAAGACAGCAAACGATACAGAAATTGTGTGACATACAGTAGAACTGAACATTCATCTACATTGAAACGTTGAATATATGTACAGTATAGCAGTCGAAAATCCGAACTTCGGTCATATGTCTTCACCGTGACGTGACGCAACAAACATGCAACAATGACTAAATCGCCACGCTAATACCGGATGTTTCGCGACGAGAATATAGAGAAGCCGTCGGGGATGTGGCCCGGGGGGTGCTAGAACTGCACAAATCGACATCAAATTGTTCAAGTTGGTGACGGTCATATCAGTTCACTAAAGATAAAAATACAATCAAATTTGCAACACACGTGGTTGGGCCGAAAAAAGAAACTAAATTCCATGGTGTCCCACCAATCCACATAGTTGATCCATGGAGTAAAAAACTATGATGTCCCCTACATCACGGACAAGGTCTGTGCCTACATGGATTGTTAATACTAGCGGAAATGATTCAGGGTCAGTTTGTGTTCTCTAAAAAGTTACCACAAGCTTTAACAAGTGCTAATTGTATGCATTCAATCCCTCTCTATAGAGAAGAAAATTATGTTTTTTCTGATGCACCATAAGTACGATTCTGTGTGGACCTTTGTGTACATGTTCCTCTCACTATGTCACCCTCCATCAGGATAGAGGGAAACACTTTGGACGAACACAAATCACCATACACAGACTTAGGTGGCTGCAAAGTTTGCAAGGACCAAAGACCACATGTACAATAAAAGAAGGGCCTCGGCTACTTCTTTGGCGTCTACACACGCGCTACTCCGCTCTGCGTGGCAGGCTATAATACGGCTACGGCGTAGTCATAGCCGAGCACTCTTGACTCATACCGGCCGTAGGGCTAATAGCTGACCATCGTGCATGCGCATCGGTTGATACCGTGACAGAAAATTACTTTAATAGTAACCTCCGTGGCTTTATTTTAGGTCACGCGTACGTCAGTCCAAGGAGGTTAAAAGTTCTCTTCTACCTCCATGGTTAGTCATGGAGCCAGGAGCGGAGCTAGTACCTCCATGCTATACGGCAAGCATTGTGGAATATCTTGGTCATTGCATGCTCACTGTGTTTCGAATGTCATTACAAACGGCTTTGCTAGGTCTGCATAGTTTCCCCGTTTGATGAACGTTAGTGTTGTAATTGTAGGGAAATTAGTGGAACCAAAATTTGTCTTGCTTTATTCGGAATCGCAACTGTCTTACAAAGAGCATGGAGCTAGCTCCATGCAAAGAGTAATCTTAATTCGCTGCCCGATGTGGGGGTTGTCAACCTGATGTAATAGCCATTCCCCAGATTTCAATCGATAAAGTGTGTGCGTAAACAAGAAAAGTAAACTCATGAATTTTAATAGACGTGGTGGGAATGGCCGATTTGGCCCAAATAGGCCATACCCATCACGTCTAAATCTGTGTGGGGAAAAGCTGTCATGACATACTACAAGCATAATAAAATCTAAGAGAAATTAAGGAAGTGCCTAATTTGCATAAATGTAAAGGGGTTTTACGGATAGAAAATGAACCAGCGTATATTAATTAAGCTTCATTCAATTTAGCTGTAACTTATCTCAGATGATATGATGCTTTGCCTACACAAAACATACATTCATTAACCAAATCGCTAATTTGCGTAGTACAAAAGTGGAAGGTTTCTACTTGAAATATGTCGCTAAACATGATATTTTTACGCATGTTTTAGCTTATTTGCCTTACTTTTGGTAGGCAATGTTGATAAAAATATTTGTCACCATAGAAATATTTCCTCATTTGCATAAATCCAATATTGCCACCACAAACTTCACTTTCCTTTGTATTTCCCTGTCAATAACTATTAATAAGCTACTACTGAGAGCAATCGAATAATGTTTTCACTGAGGTCCTAGAATGACATACTGAAAGTCTAGAACAATCTAGAATTAAAGGGGTGCCTAATTTGCATAAATGTAAAAGGGGTTTAGGTTCAAAATTATCGCTGATAGAATGTTTCTATGATATTTTATGCAGGCTTTCGGCATATTTATCTTGTTTAGGTCTAGGTATTGTTGGTGAAACTATTTTGTCGTCACATAAATATTTTTAATTTGCATAAATTCAATACGGCCGCTGCAACACTTCACTTTTGTTGTTTTCTTTTCCTAATTAATAACTTTTTAAGCTACAACTGAGAGCAATTGAATAATTTTTCACTGTGTATTTACCAGGGTCCCAGAATGACGTAATAAAGTCTAGTACAATCTAAGAGGTATATCAGTCGTCATTTGCATAAATTAAATATAGCTGCCACTGTGTTTATATAAAATAAATCTATTTAATCTACAAAAAAAAATTTATGTTTTCATTGCGTATTTCGGAACGGTCCCAGAGTAACAAACAAATGTTAATAAATTCTAAGAGTAAGGGGTGAGACACTGCCCAATTTGCATAAAGGTAAGTAGGTTGTAAATGTTAGAGGAACAAAATCTTCGCAGTTAAAAGATTTCTTAAAAATTTACTGAGCAAATTAACATTTTATTCAAGCGATTTAGTTATTGAATTTATTTTTGTGTAGGCAAAGCATCATATCATCTGAGATAACAGTTACAGCTAAATTGAAAGAAGCTTAATTAACACACGCTGATTCATTTACAACCATTAAATGTCTAACTTTTTTCCTCATCGGGTCAAAGGTAAAAGTCGTCGAGTCTTTGCCTGCCCGACTTTCTGATTGATAAACATGGCCTCTTCACAGAAATTGGCGATGTATGTCAAAAATTCAGCATATTATATCCGTAGCTCATTGCAAGTTCACTAGTTTTAAGCATGTAGCTTTCCAATCTTTGCAACTTGAAGACTCTGCCAAACTAAACGTTTCTTGCGTTTGTATGAAGCATCTTCGGCCGCGGTAACCAGATTTGGTACAGTATGCGAGAAAACATACTATTTTAAATTGCGAGAATTTTTGTTTTCTCGCAATAAACCAGCGAGACCTGTGTTTTCTCGTTCTGCATCTACGAGATATTGCATTCTTGCAATTAATCTCCTACGTAATTTTTTGCTCTGTGATCGCAGGAATTCTATTTCTCGCAGATGAAGAGCTTTAAAACATATTTATTACTGGCTGCTTGCGAGAAAACAAAATTCTCGCACACTTCTCGCTAAAAACCGAGAATGTTTTTATTTCTTACAGTACTTATTTCTCGCAAATTTCTGTATTGGTGAAGCGTCAGAAGAGCGTCAGAAGCGTTTCATTTTCATTTCCGAGGTTTCTTTTTAATACGTCTTCGGAGTTAAAATCTGTTTGAATTTACTTTTGAATTATCAAACAGAACAATGACTCGCATTGGCTACCAAACAGCGTACAGAACGGTGTTTGAGGAATACTGTTGCGATGGATGGACCAACCTGCAGAATGGTACATGCACAACACGTGAGTCTAGATAGGCATGCCGGAAAATGCCGAGAGAGTTTGACCGGTTAAGAAGGGCTTGACTACGCAGTTTCTGCGTAGTGAAGCTTCATTACGTATTCATGGTGACCCCTGGCCAGCTGTCAATAACTTTGGGGGCTTTTGTCTTTTGGCCTGCTTTGCATATGCGTCGTTGGACACGACCTGCCAATCACCCAGGTAGTCAATTAAACTATTAGTTGACTGTTTACCGACCCAATTAACACTATCCAGCAGTATCAGTCATCAGCCGGGTGGGCACAATGTAGGAACGCGTGTATTTCTATGTGTACGTTTCACTTGTGGTGTTGTTTGTACCATGGAGGTAGGAATGTTTGTACCATCGTGCGTTTGAAGTAAGCTTACTTGTTTCACCTACAGCATTACCTTCAAGGTGACAGGCTAACTATTAATGTTCAGTATCATTGCACCGAGTTCTGCCCACGGTGAAAACCACCTGTTTTGCCACGGTCCCTCTGTGGAGGGACCGTGGTTTTGCCTACTAATTACTGCCCGTCCTGAATGTAGCCTATCTATAGCTACAGTAATCAGTCAATATATAATACCCCGCGCCTTATAATTTTTATATAAACCACAGTCTCTCTATCCACGAGGGACTGTGTATAAACTTATAAAATCATAGTCCGTGCCGTAAAATTGTTGACTTTCGATGCGATATAGAGGTTGATCGTTGAATCGCACCGGCGCATCCATATTTACTTGCCCCATAAGCTTACTACTCTGTAAAGGGTGGGTAGATGGAATTCCTGGGCCAAAATGAACACCGGGGCGAAACTTTTGTGAACCCATGTGAAAACATAAATCATTTATCAGTTTTGATATATACTCCTAAATTGTAAGTTTGATCATGGAGGTACCTCCATGGTTTGATCAAAATCGAGACCACATTCAAGGGCTATGCAGACTGTCCATGTACGCACACACAGTGACAAGAAGGCGGCAAACACCTACTTACCAAGCACATCGAATCGGCGAAAAGAAGCATAAAAAAGCTATAGGCTCATCGCCAAAACAAACGCGCCAAGCGCTAACAAAAACCCATACCAAGCGGCCCTTTTCAGGGCCACCAAACACTCCAAAAAGAGAACTACCCAAAAAAACCATAAAATGACATAGAACACACAAACACTTAAAAGAAATAACAAAAATCGTACACATAAAAATAACGTGACAGAAAAAATGGCCGTGGAAATAAATCAGCTATTTCCAAAGAAAAGCCGACAACAACATGAAATTCAACAACAACCTATCATCGCTCAAACTATGAAACTCCGAAAAATAGTACTAGGCAAAGGCCTTAAAATTAATTCGGACGCCAACAAAACCAAACAGAATAAAACCACCTCAGGATTTCAACAAATAAAGTCGTAAAATGTGACTACGCTACATCGTGAGACACAAACAATCGCAACAACACAAATTCAAAGAAAAGTCAAATTGGGCTCCACAAACAACAAACACCAAAAACTTGAAAGCTAAGATCTGAAGCTGCTAAACTCGCACTTCTAGAGATACCCTTTCAAACAAGGAAACAAAACATGTCGCGTGCTAAAAGAATCGCGATAAACCAGCTTGCAAACAATAGACAAATTTCGGGAAAAAAAACCCTCGACAAGGGTCGGGTTTTCGTCATTGTCAACACAAACGATTACGTACTCGAATGCGAAAGGCAATACGCAACACTCAGTATTATACACAACAAGCCAGAACAAACAGTAAACAAAGTAAACGAACTATGAATCAAAATGTACGAGAACAAGCACATCAACCAGGATACTTGTGAGTATCTTGATCCAATAAACATAAAATCCGTACCCCCAGTGGTACTTATTGCCTAAAAATTCACAAACCTCCGCAAAAATCTAAAAGACACACCAGTCAAAACAAAATTTACCGAAGTAAAGAAACATAGAACAAACAAACCGAACCACCAAACGGACTCACAACGTGACCAAAAATTAATATACTGCCTCGCTAATCGAAAAGCAAGACCACTAAATTTTCACAAACACAAACTAAGGAAAGAATCTACACCGCGACTGATGAGAAACCACAACCGGGTTTCGAAACGCAAGCGTCAAAGGGCGACTCTATCAACTTTTGTAACAACATAGGTCCGGCTGCGTCTCGCCATAAGCTTTCCCCACACAAACAAAACATTACCGTACACACTAATCCAAACTTCTCTACAAATATCCAAAGCGAAACAAACATTTTTATGCAATCGGATAAGAATGTAGGAACACATTTTTCGAAACGAATCAAACACAAACTCGACACAAAAACATTTAGGATAGTTAGATGGGGAGCCTCTTTCACATTTTTTACATCTCGCTATACTGTCTATGATTCTAAAAATAAAGTCATCTGCCACTTTTTCTTTATACGCGGTTTGGCAAAACTCATCTCTTCAATCGAAAGTCGGGCGATTTCATGGTTCTTTGGGTACGTCGAGCTTAAGGAATGTGGTTATATTCGCGATGTTTTATTCGAAATTATTTATTTCTTCTAGGGCAAATGCACGTAATTCATGCTGTTGGAAATACTGGCCGCTCATAAACAAGACAATAAACTCGATATCTGTGCATCTTTACTTTTATTGTCAAAGTACCATCGACACCCAAAAAAACCCAAATGGTTCAGTCCACGCGTGGGTTCAGTCAGGTATTTGCAATGCAAGTCACCTAGGCGACGGTAATCCGCACCACTTATCACCATCGGGAAGGTACTCCTCCCCCTATACCCTGGCGATCCCACCCTCAAGGCACTGCGTCATTCGACCAAGCATTGTTATTGTAATTTCCTGCATAAATTAACAGCGAGGTCAACCGTCAACTCTCTCGGCATTTTCTCTCCTGGGATAGACATGCATGTCGATCACATGCGGAAAAAACACCATCTGTTCTGAATAATAAATAGTGATAGCAATTATTTTACGGAAGTATTACTTTGAGAAAACAAATGTGAATGCAGTAGACACAAAATACTTGAAAGATCAAGTGATAGACGACAGAGAGGGGGCAGATGGATAGATATACGCACGCACGCTAACATACATGCATGCATTCATGCATGCATACGTACGTACGCACATACATACATGCATGCATGCATGCATACATACATACATACATACATACATACATACATACATACATACATACATACATACATACATAGGCATATTTTATGAGGACTCAATCTAACCTCCCTTACTTTTGAAAATAACAGCAATCTGCAGTGAACGATGCGAAAATGGTGGCAGATGTATTATCCCGAACCTTTGTGAATGCACCCCGAATTTCTCCGGACCTACTTGTGACATCGGTGAGCAATGCCCTTCTTTATTTCTATACGCAATATAAATTTGCAGTTCTCTGAACAATTTTGAATGCCCTGAGACTTACGTTAAGTCTTATAATGTTACCATTGTAATTGCGATATTAACAGTGACATCCGTGATAACCTAGAACCTGGCTTTCTCTCAGGATCAAAATATGTCATTTTCTGAAATTCGATAGTACTCACACTTCATCGGTAAGGCAATTGTTCTTGAAAATAGTAAGTCGGCGTTTACCACCTCTAAACTATTAAATCAAATCAAATCGTGCAGCGGCATGAACTGGGTCTTATATTGCGCGCTGTTCATTGGGCAATGTGGGGCTTGTATGGTCGCTCTTATCCCTTGTTTTCTTTACAATAAAGATTGATACCTTAAAATTTTAAAACTATCAATTGCTATCTTGTATCGTTTCAATGTAAAGATATCGCTCTGAAGCCGACAATATTAAAGCTGTCAAACTTACACTATCTTTTAGAATGAAATTAAATGACTACCTCATATGGCGCTTAATCAGGGCCAAAATTGGCACCTAACATAGTCTGGTTCCTTGACCCATTTCTGCCGCTTGCTGAGCTGCGTGCTAACGAAAATAGGGTCAGGTATGGGCTATTTTAAGCATGGCTTTATCACTGGTCAATACTGCGAGTGCATTGATTGCGTTGAATTTATTTCCAACTTGAAGCTACCATCGAATTTAGATTTCGTGTGCCCATGGAGTCATTTTACTTCCTTGTAAGTTCCCGAACTAAGCATCCAATATTGACGTTGAATGAAAACCGAGAAATCATTTATTTTTGAGTCATTGCCGCACACGCAAAAGGTCACCATAGTCAGCAGGTCACGTCTGAGATAAAAATAATAGACAATAATCTTCATTTCACGACTAAATACCATCATAGAAGAACAGAGTCAGAGAGTTAGAGTGAAGCCATGCAAACAACTTCAACGTAAGAAGTTTCGTCATCTAATTTCCGAGCTTGCCACTGTACAGATGTGCTGATCACGTGATCTTGTCAGCTGACTGGGCTCATTAATAAGCATTCAAAATCCTGACTGAAACATTAGCCCATACCTGACCGTATTTTCGTTAGCAACGCAGCAAGCTTTAGAAATGGGGGGGAACCAGATTATGTTAGGTGCTAACTTTGGCCCTCATTATGCGCCATAAGAGGTAGTCATTAATAACATTGATATCAACTTTTTGCAGCTTTTTTGTAATAGACATGGAAATATTTGTCTAACACATCCACGATGAAATCTATACCGTGTTTATGAAAACAAAGTAACAGGTCCTAGTAACGCTAGCACGCCTTTTCAATAAAGAAGATTTCATAATAATTGCTATATTGTCTGTGTGTTTTGTAAGAAAACGTCAGTTGTTGCGTTTATTTTGCTGGGCGGCACATCAGAGTCCACGCTGACTTATTATCGCTGTAATGGTTTTTACATGACTAGAAGTTACCTAAAATGCCATAAAATGACACCATTTTAATGGTTTCTACAAAAAGAGAAGTTGCATCGCTCCATTTCGTGTCACAAGCTATCCCTTTTTCCTGTGTCGTTGAAAAGCTGATTTTGAAATTTCATATACTGTTTTAAGCTAATTGCTGTTTTACTGTGCCATACTCTTTTGTCTTTACATAAAATTATATCACCGTTTTGTCAATACAGAGAATGTTGTGACGTTATTCCCCAGACTATTACTGATAATGTATCCAAATGTCTCGTAATGTAGCCTCAGATGTTTTATAAAATTCCTGGCATTGCCAAAACTATAAAACAATAATGTACCCCTCCCGGACGTTATGGACTTGCACACCATAATGTATTTGGTTTCTTTTGTACATTATTTTGTACAAAGTTTTACATAGTCCCTTATAGTCCTGCGGGACATTATTCCGGAATTATTAATAATTGTTAGGAACCAATATTATTATTACTTCTATATGTGTACTGGCATTAAAATCGGGACGGAAAGGGTCACGAATTCAGAAGAAGGCCCTATTTGGGGAGAGAGCTACCATTTTCCAAGTACCGAGTTTTTGAATCGCACCACCCAAACCCCTCTTACAGTTTTAAAACTGTCCCGGCCCTTTGTTACCCATGAAGCATGTCCGTGAAGCCATCTCGACGTGACAAACATGTCTCGATTAGAATTTTCGAAATTGTGTTTATCAATTCGACCTGTAAAATTATTAAATAGGAGTCTCTTTTCATTCCACGGACACATCTCTGAGAATTTTAGAAATTGTCCTTTATGAATTCGATCTTTAAAATTACATGGTTGGAGTTTTTGTAAATTCGACGATTTGAAATATTAATATTTTTGTGGTCGAGTCATTATGCGGATTGTCACGGCCTAAAGAACGTTTTGATAATGGGCCGCCACAAGACAGAATCCTCTCTTCAAGCATGCGCCACATTATCTTTTGCAAGGAAACTAACGACAGATAGCCGAACGAGTTGCCTCGAGTAACAGTTCAAGTCTCGTCGCCTGGCTGCATTGCCTACAACGCGTTGTTCCGTCGTGTTGCTCAACGAGTTGCCTCGTGTATCTCGGCCTTAAGAGTTTCAAGAAAACTCTTGTAATCGCGTTTCGCAATGGTTCGTTCGCGCACAGATTGTTTCCAATCTGAACAGCATAATTCAAGGACTGCAAAACGATTTCAAAAATAGTGGAGTTGGCGACTTAGCAATAGTAATAAGATGCAAGTATATGGTGCTTTTGTAGTCTGTCTCAAATCATAAGTGCCTTTCGATCGAATGCAGCAGTGGACCTATTTCGAAAATGACTTTCCCCAACCTCAAACGCGTTCAACTCAAAAATGAGTTTCAAGCAAGGCGAAAGCAATTGTAGTTCAAATCAGCTGAGCTTCAAATTAAAGGGAATCCAGGGAGTCCAATCAAAATGAGTCGCGGCTCAAAGCAAATGCATTTCATGCTCAAAGTGGAATGTCCTCCTCGAGAGTTGCAAGTAAGCGCAGCTCAAAGCAGATGCATTTCACCAGAGTTGCATTTAGGTTCGCTCAGAGCGAATGCATTTCACTCAGAATGTTAGTTGCCCTTATTATACGACATATATATCGTCTCTTTTAATTCTGTAACCTCGTGTGTTCTGATACACGTATTTATACTGCGGCGATAACCCGTCGGCTACATTTTTAGATTTTGCTAGAGAATCAGTACAAGGAAGAATAAGAAAACGCTGTATTGACATCCTATTTATTTTACATAGACGTGAATGAGTGCCTGACCAACAATGGCGGATGTGACCATTCCTGCATCAATAATCATGGCAGCTATAGCTGCGTGTGTCAGGTTGGGTTTATTTTGGCCATCGATGCCCACAACTGTGAAGGTAAGCTTCATCCTCCATTTAAAAGTAAAGTCATAAAAACTCCAAGAGTTATATTGAAGATATATCAATTCTCCTAATAAAACATAGTCACGTGATATTTCACGTGTCTTTTTGCGAACGCTATTTGCAACAGCTTTATTGTTAACACTGCAAGAGGCACTCCCACTTGGTAACATTTTTAAAACACATTTTTTTAATGCCAACTGTCGATATTTGACGTGGAGACTGCGCGCGGATCGCGAGATATCGATAAAAACATGTCCTCAAAAAAGTAAAAGTTTGAATTCCGGTGGCCCACCTGAATTCAGCTTCCGAACATCGAACGTTCGGCACTGGGGCCATTGTCAACTAAGCTATGGAGTACGAGTCTAGCACCACTTGCGTCTGTGATCAACCATGCCCGGTGGGAGAAAGCTGAGTCTTACTGACTTGACGAATAAACGAAAAACAATTTTTGCTGATTCCACCAGAATTCGCATAGGTGACTAGCACAGTTACGTGCGGTTGATACATAGCGGCCGCCGCGTGGTATGCATAGACGCATACCACGCGGCGGACGCTATGCATCGAACCACGCGTAACCGTGTGGCAGACGACAAAATGTAGTCATCAGAGGCGGTTAATATTTTACACGTAAAACTGATATATATGTGGTATTGGTTAAAAATATAATACAGCTGATTGAGAATAATGAAAACGACAAAACTAAGGAGAACTTTTTAAAAACTTACCTGAGGTAAAGGCATAATGCTGTATATTAAGTCTTCGCAGTGGGGGTAAATAAATTGCGTCTTTCGAACTTATTATGGACTCCCTAGAATATCGTCAATCAGCACAACAACAAACCTTCGGGGGATTTCGGGTCATAATCAGAAACGATCGTAAAACTTCGGGATGTGAAAAATACGCTCGGGAAATGACATGTTTTTATCGATATCTCGCGATCCGCGCGCAGTTGCCACGTGAAATATCGACCGTTGGCATTAAAAACATGTGTTTTAAAAATGTTACCAAGTGGGAGTGCCACTTTAAGGTATGATGCGCTTTGAAACAGAAAAAAAATAAACTTTTACTAATATTTGCTCAAGGAAACTTGAAAGTATTATCTCTTTAACCAATAAAGAAACTCAGGTGCCATGGTACACCTTATTTGAAAGTAATTCAATAGTCACGGTTGTTCGTTCAAATTCAGATGGCAGCTAGCCCTGTTGTCAACTCCACAAAATACAACGTGGACATATTGTACTGTATTGCATGTACTTAAATTCTTGATTGTTAAACGATAAATTCGATGTAAAGATAGTTTCGTGCAGATTTGTACGCAAATGCTGTTAATATTTTCATTTTTCCACGGTGCGAGGAAAAATAAAACTGACTGGCCTAAAACTTCTATCTTATTTCCCCGGTATTTGTCCACAGTACAGAATCATTGTGAGAGCATGACTTGCCAACAACACTGTATGAATATACTTAGAAGAGGCATCTGCTATTGTGACCTGGGATATTATCTTAATGACGATGGGGTGTCCTGTAATGGTAAGACTATTATTTTCGGAAGTTTCAACAATACTGCCCATAATGACAAAGGCTAATTTGTAAAAATTGTATCTTGCGTACGTACGAAATCACTGAAATGATCTGATGCATCTTGTAAACAGCGAAATGAATTGTGTTTTCCTTCTACGTATTGTTATGCATTCATGTAGCGTTTTACATGTAATTTCAGGTCAAACTCTTTCAATTCATATGTTGCATAAGTCAAATCAATCAAATATTGCTACTTTGTCCACTTTGTTCCATGACAATATTGCAGATGTTAATGAATGCGGCAACGGAGGATGCGACCAGTCATGTGAAAACACAATCGGTAGTTACGTATGTGGATGTACAGTCGGGTATGTTATTGATCTCAATGGGCACACTTGCAACGGTAAGATATCTATCACGTAATAAGGTTATAATAATAAGTAATAAGGTTACAATAGCATTGAATATATATATATATATATATATATATATATATATATATATATATATATATATGTGTGTGTGTGTGTGTGTGTGTGTGTGGTGTGGTGTGAGTGTGTGGGGGGGTGGAAAGAAGTTTAATTTAAATCATTTACAGTCCAAAACGGCGACATTGTATGTTATTTCACGGACATTCATATCGGATCTTCACTATCCCAACCGCTGATAAATCAGTGTGGATGTTTTATAAAAGCTTAATTTACTTTGATATCCATCCGCAGATGTCAATGAGTGTAACGACAATAATGGAGGTTGCAACAACATCTGTGTTAACACCGAGGGTAGCTATCACTGCGCCTGTCAAGAATCCTTTACACTTGGAGAGGATGGGAAGACCTGCCAAAACTAGGCGTTGTCGCAGAACGTATCGTAACGGTAGCATGGAGTGTTCGGAAAAGTAAGCACGGTCAATGAGAAAGCGGGTTGTGCCACTCATACTTTATTGTAAAACATCGCCCTTGTTAGGTAGTAATTGTCAACGTGGTTCAAATAACAAGGTGCTTAATATATTGCTTTCTGAGGAAATTCGAATAGTGCGAGGTACAAATGACGAGTCATATGTATATTTCATTTGTACAAGTGTTGGTAAATTTAGAGTTTGAACATTGGGGCACAACACTATGTGTACACATATATATATATAATCCCATGGTATTTTCTCTGTTTGACGTCATCGTATACGAGAGTTTTTTGCGAATCCGTACAACTTCGAGCGAGAAGTTCTGCGGCTCTGCGAAAAACACTCGTATACGATGACGTCAAACAGAGAAAAATACCATGGGATTATATATATATATATTTATGACATGAGCAGTCTCCTTATTTTTCTTTTGACGTAGATGGATCAAAATTATTGTAACAAATTGCATGAATTTCGTCGCGATTTGTGTTTTATTTACGCGGATTACTTTCATTTAGTGAGTAAAGCGGCCTGTCACCCAGGAGATACTTTTTTCATGAATCCCATCGAGTTGAAATTTTGATGAACCGAATGGTATCTCCACCAATCAGACATACGGGTTCGGTCACGTGAATGTGTCAATCATTGTCTCGCGCTGTACCGATGCCAAGGCAAGTCGGCCATCGGCTGACATAGCTTTCACCGCGCTACGGACGGATAGCCATGATAGTATTCAGAGTTATTTTAGAATATTTACAAATAGATTTATGAAGTAAATGCAACGACAAGATCGAACAGTAATTCTCATTCTTAGAGATGCCGTGGCTTTTGAAAATATCACACAAGTTTACGACCTTGGCGAGCGCGAAAGATTCCGTTTGATGACACACAAGGTACCACATTGCATGTTTGTGGCCACAACGCTGCCGTCACCGTTCTCCGCCAGTGCAGTGTCAACTCGTCAATACCGATCTCGGTCGTCAATGTTTTCGTCTTACGGACATGATGATTGCAGTGACACATCTCTCGCCCGTAGTTACATCCTAATTTTGTTACTTGACGTAAACTCTGTTCTCAGACTGAGTGTTGTCTGAGTCAATGCTCGAAATACATCGGATTCTACAGCGCTGCACCGCAGAGTTAAGACTATAGCTCGGCAGCTATACAAAGCTTAGTCTTCGCTACAAGGTTACGCTACAGGTTTGATTCCGAAGGAAATTTATCGTTGTTAGCCGAATAACTTTATGTTTTTGTCTCTAATGTCGCTTTCCCGATGATTAAACGGTGCTCATTTATTCAGTTGAACTTCTGTTAAGGTGTAGATATCGGGTTTATCGCCAACCGGGATCGCCAGGTACGACGCCCACATTGAGCCTTACGCATCCACTGGAGCCGTGACGTTACTAAGCAGCTAAAATAAAACGATCGACGGTATCCCCATTCGATTCTCGGGAATAGCCATAGTTTTAGCGACTCGAAATTTCGCTGGACATGTCTTCTATGTTTCCATGTCTGGATTTATCGGGTCACCTTTTTGTAAAAATATCATGAGAGCGCGGCATCGATCACGACAAATCGGTCTTTGTTGCGACGCGACGCGACGTGCATGTATGAACGGAACCATGCTGGAAAAAGTTCCGGCTGATGACGTACAACAGGAGTAATATGGATTTCTTATCTTTCCTGGTGTACGTCATACAGGAGGCGATACGGGCAAGTTCATGTGATAAAGTGCGACTATTCACTTTGTCATTGGACGTTCTTGTTCCCCGCCTTCAACAATCACGTATATCAATCAATTATTACTGTTTCAGCTTCCCAGCTTAGTGACCTGCGTACATGATTCTACACATAAAATAACCACTGTGATAATGATGTGATATATTGACCAGCAAATTTAAATTGCACATTTACAGTTTTCTGTAAGCCAGAGACATTAAAATTTCCTATATCTTTGATACAGTATTTTGTAAATTATGCACCATATCCTTAAGTAATGGTTTTCAATTGGACTCAGTAAGAACCGTTTTGACAAATTCGCGTCGATGTTTAGTATGTAATAAAATCCTGTTCATTCTGCTTGTCTGATCGTACGCGCAACAGGCGTGAATAGTCCAAGAAATGGTATATTATCATAATTATGAAAAATTAATGTTATTCCAGAAATCATAATTCCTACATATAGCCAGGGCGCTCTTTGGAAGACATATTTATAATGTCAGATAACTTGATTTATGCTAATAAGCCAAAGGCAATGGACAAAATTGAAACGTTAGTGGCCATATTTCCCGATGTTGTTATGAACGAAAGTTCAATAAAATTAAATTTAAGAGTTCACATTACTCTTCTGGAGTTATGGCTTCAAAAAGAGCGATGTTCAAGAAGGGCCAAACAAGGTAGGATACGTGATGATCTCATCAATCATTAGTCCTGCGGTGGAAATACGGTGAATTAAATCGTGAAAAACAACATTTTCAGAGACGTGTAGAAAGGACTGGTTGCTGTTGTCGGTCACCTCCCCAGAACATACATGTGCAACGTGACTATATCGGACACACCGTAAACGGTCAACGTAGAGTGTGATCCGTACAAGTTCAATGATTTTCCAAGTATTTCGGAGTGCAAAGGAAACTAAACAGTGGAGAAATACCAAATGGTTTTATTGAATTTTAATTTCCATTGTCAATAGTTACGACAAATATTATAAAATATATTTTTCTGGGACTATACTTGCCAAAATTGTACTTTGTCCGATTATCCCTTCATTTGTATGCCCTAAATATAAATTTGTGCTGGTCCACCGCCTGAAGCTAAGAGCAAGCTTGATACATCTATTTTATTTCTTAAAAAGATGGTGACTACAGCGTACATCGTTTTGCTTGCAAGGATTAGTGGAACTTTGTACCCTACGTTATCCTATAAGAAAGATGATCTATTGTTATCGGCATAAACGCTTCAAATAAAATGTCCTACTCTTCAATGCTCAAAAATAACTTGCCCACTGCAACATGTAACAGACAAACACAGAGACAGACACAGACAAACAGAGACTAAAGCGTCGTTCAGATTGGCCACTTTGCGTCGGTGAAGCACCGGTGCTGGGCCCGGGCCGACGTAAAATAATCAATGCAGACACACTGCGTCGGCCTAGGGCCGAAGTCACGGTTTAGTCCGGCAAGAAGGGGTTCAGGGCCGACGCGTGTGTGGACACGTTATGTCGGCCCTGGTCCCAGTTGACCAGGCCTCCGCCATGGATCGAAGTTGAACTAGTCACCCTATTCAACAAACAAACGGCGTCTGAAACTTATCGAAAGTTTTCAATCCAGTCTTTATCATCCATGTACGCTGAACTATAACTTCCAACCAACTTTTGCTCCGCAATTCAAGCGAGACTATGTCATTCGATTCACAGTGCACGTAATAAGAGACGCGTTCACTATAGGAAAAATTGCGAGACTGGAGCGAGAAAGTGACGCTTTCTCGCAACTGGTGAGAGTCTCTAGTTATTCTCACTGCTCATCGGTGAGAATTAAACTGTGAGAAATGCACTCTTTGGTATGATAACAGATTCTCACCGGTGAGAATGGAAATTCTCACCAAGCAGAGTGAGAATGATAATTTTCACTGTGAGAATGTATCATACTCATTATTTCACTGGTGAAAATCAACCGAACTCGCCATTCATTGGTGAGAATCAGCCAGACTTGTTGTTCACTGGTGTGAATCATATCTGGTTAATTCTAACCAGTGAACAATGAGTCTGGTTGATTCTCACCAGTTAATGATGAGTATAATTCATTCTCACCATGAAAATTACCATTCTCACAGTAACACGACTGGAACTAATTTGGGATAATTGGATCTTCATGTTTTTCAAATTTCTCAAATGTGTTATATCATATATCTGATATCATATATCTGAATGTTGTAATTTAAGAAATTAGTCATAAGAACATGTGTGTAACTTAAAAGAAAAGCAGATGAGCCTACATTTGCAGATTAAATGACCATACTTCACCATCCAATTATCCCAAATTAGTTCCAATCGTGTTAGTCTCACCAAGGAGTGCATTTCTCACTTCTCATCAGTGAGAATTCAGAAATTCTCACCGATAGCAGTGAGAATGACAAAATATTCCCACCAATTGCGAGAAAGTGCCACTTTCTCGCTCCAGTCTTGCATTTTTTCCTAGAGTGATTGGTTAACAACGATGTCAAAAATGCCGCGTGCTGGTTATTTCTCCACCGCCATCGTACATATACCCTACGCTCATCTAATAAATAGTGAAGATCTCTCCGATAATTAAAATGGCGAGTGGTGGTCGTATTTGCCCTTCTTGCGCGTAAAAACGCAGGAAAATCATGAACAGTAGAAACAGCGTGCAATTATTCAAATACGCCGTTTTGAACTTTGACAGGTCAAACGTCACAAAGGACGGTAAATTTACGTCGGCCCTAATTCTGGTACTGGTAAGTGTGGATAAGTGCGGACGCGACCCAAATCTATTCCCAGTAGGACAATTAGTTTACGTCGGCCCAAATTTCAGTTGGATTACAACTGTGAACGAAGTATTAGTTAGACACAGACAGACAGACAGACAGACAGAGGAGACGTTATGTATTTTGTTTTCTATCTAACCTTTTCTGGAAGTAAAAGTCAATAATTTGGACTATTTGGACTTCACCGCTACATCAAAGAGATTTTCATTAATTTCATTTTCCCGAGTCAACATCAAGCAAGTCTTTGCGAGCATAGAGCCTACGCCTAGCTCACAAGACGATGGATGGGGCACAACAAGTCTATTCATATCCTTTGTCACCTGCTACGTTCACTCTTTAATACCCGAGTTCAGGAGTACAAGGACACGCTGTTTACTTTTTAAGACATGCACATTGCACTTTTCTTTCAGCCACGATTTTTTTACAAGTCCAAAATGTTAAACATCCTGAATTTTGCTGGGCATGATGATTTTGTTCGATACCGTACGCGAGGAGACGTTATGTATTGTTTGCACTCTAGCATGCAGAAAGCTATGAAACCGGCTCGAAGAAATCAAAATTCGTCCTTTGGGCATTGCTAATGAAAATAAAATGAGATTACACGGCATAATGTGCAATACGACAATATCAGCAAAGTCGAACTTGGCCTACACCAATATTTACCGTAAAGATTCACGGTGTTATGTTTGTGCTCAGAAGGGTCGACATAAGCTGTTTTATAGTTTTGTCTCGAAACACGTTGAACATTCAAGGGAAAACTACTAACACCACGTGTTAAACAAGAATCAATTCAAGAACAAGGGGTTTCGGACAGAGGCCTAAACTGTAGAGTGAACACAACTGGCAAAGATGTGATGATGGCAATTCTGAATCAGTAGACTGCCTTGCTTACAGCCGACCGTGACGATTAGTACAGCGACTATACGGTTATGTCTTTCGGATTGGTTCTGATTGTGATTTCAGACTATCGTCAATGAAACAATATCAACAAATACAAAATGATAATTATGGATATTCGTGTTCACCATTCTTATTAAGGGGCAATGATTTAGTTGGCGTTCTGACCTTTGTCATAACGGAGATTAGTCTGAAAAGTACAGTGCATTTCTATAGTGTTATTTTATGCGACGAATAAAGCCATGTTACGAACCCGCAATTTGTCAAAGAAAGGTTCAGCTTAACCAGTTTTAATAGGGCTGAATTTCAAGTCACACTCGAGCAGTCAAGTTGTAAGCCAGACTGTGCTTTCCTATTCCTTTATTGACGTACGATTACTAAGAATGGTGGTGACACAGTCTGTCTTTTCAATGCACAGTCGTCACGTATACAGCCGAATTAGTTCACCAGTTCATTGTACCTATACCTGGTGTCATACTACGATCATACACTGTAAAAATAGCGGACGCTTGACGCGTCTTTACGCGTTCAAAATGTACATGTCGGTGTTCAAATTTGAACGTCTAGTGTTCATATTGTTAACACTAGTGTTCATATTATTAAAAATGATGTTCTAAACCTGATCACGTAGTGTTAACAACCATCTCTTTCAAGGTGTTCAAAAATCAGCATCACAGAAATTTTACAATGCGTGAAACAATGAACAATCTTTTGTTTTTTTTCACTTTACAATGGCTATATTAAATTTACTACTGCCTCGCTGTCCGGCAAACGTGCACGGATTTTGGTGTAACGAATTTCCACTAAGAGAACAATATTTCCGGTCTACAATTGCTGAAAGCATTTTTTTTCTAAAAAAGAAAGTATACAAAATAATTTTTACACGTTTATTATGTGTTGAAATTTTGAAAATTTGAAAAGAAAATCAGAAAACCACCATGAACGTTTTAATTTTAACATCGGAGTGCAAGAGGCGTTCTATTTCTAAACACTTGGTGTTCAAGTTTGGTGCTTTTTCCTATCCCATGATCCATCAAACGGAAGTTGCGACATTTTTCTTGTAAGCGCACCCTGAAGTCGTGATCGTGCGGAAGCAAGACCAGAAAGGGTAAGTTTTCTCTCCAAAATAGTAAAAGGTATTAGATTTTGAAGCATCTGTATTAATATTCTTCGAAATTAATCGTATTGTACTTTGAAATAGCTTAACTACGTGAAGAAACCTTTTTTCTTTCAGTGGCTGGTATACCAACAACAAGCTGTGAATGCGCAGTGGTACTGTGGCCATAGCCTATCGATCGATCTCACTCGGGTCAAGGGTCATCGCAACACAACTGTAGCGATAACCCTTGACCTGAGCGCGATCGATACGCCTTGCATAGTACCGCTGCGTAATCACAGCTGACACATGTCTTTTAGTAGAGACAATCGCATGTAAAAAATCAATTAAACATTGTAGAGTATACAATGTATTGTTTCAGCATATGAGAGTTTGGATTTTTTATTTAATCAGTTGATGACAAGAAGAAGCCAATATTTTGTAACAGTATTGAAAAGAGGCACTGTATATGAAAGTCTCCCCTTTTCCTTAACCTAATCAGCTCCTTGTCTTTCATTTAAAGTCTCATCTCGCCATATTACCTATTGTTGCATTATTTCAGGATGTAAAAAGTTGTATTGAACTGAAAATTGAAGAGTTCTTACAGAAGCTGGTGGTACAGATAATGAAGAAGGTGAGTGTACAGGTAGCTGTCTGGAAACAAGCTTGAGAACCTCAGTTCATCTCTAATGTAGATTTAAACTTCCAAGGGTCAGTAACTGAATTTTGATAAGTTTCTGTATTTTTTCTGAATTAATCTAAGCTTTGGTAGCATGCTATGATCAACTAAATGTTGCCGGAGAATAAGCTTTCACAGACGTGTAGTCTCCTTTATCAGATGCAAGGATGGAATGAAAAATTAAAGCTGAAAGCGACAGAATATTCAGAGTAAAAATGTCCACTCTGAATTACTGAATTTTCTGAGATTTTCACTCTGAATTTTCTGTCACGTTTTGCTTCAATTTTTCATTCCCCCTTGCATCCGATAAAGGAGACTTCACGTCTTTGGAAGCTTATGCCCTTATAACATTTATTTGATCATAGTATGCTACCAAACCTAAGAGAATTTTGTATTGTAGCTCAACACATCTCTTGTTCTTAGCCAAAGGTTTTTAGCTTTGCCGTCAGCTAAATATATAGGTGGATGTGTAGCATTGTCCTCAAATTTGTACATCCCAAGGTTTTTCTTCAAAACAGCCTGTACAAATCCTTTAATATTTGGATTACAGGTCCCCAGGGATTACCCTAATCACATATGTTCAAATTATGATGAACTATGCAAATTTATATTTTTGAGGCTAATTTTGCTATTTTTGGCAAAAATCTTCTTCTCTTTTACTGACGTCTTCAATATTTGGTAAACATGTCCCTAAGAATGACCCTAGTCAAATTTGTGCTAGTTGTGATGAAATATTCAAATTTTTATATTTCATGGCAATTTTCGTCATTTTTGGTCAAAAAATCTTTAAAAATCTTCTTCAAAACTGCTAATTGAACAGCTTTGATATTTAGGACATAGATCTCTACTGATAGCCTTTTTCAGATTGTTCAAATTATGAAGAAATTTGGAACTTTTTATTTTTAAGACATTAAAGACATTTCAGACATTTTTAAGATATGAGGGATTACCAGAATGTGATATATATACGTTATGATGAAATCTACATTTTTTTTATTTTAAGGGTGATTTTTACCATTTTTGGTAAAAACATTTGTATAAAAATTAATAGCAAGGTACACCAGAATTTGAAAGGTCTTTACGAATATGTTTTTAATTTCTGAGAAGTAGAGTTTTGAAATGTCACCGATTTATTTCATTGTTTATTTAAAGATATTACAAACAAACAACCCTTTTTGTTTATGAAGGACTTTGTTGGACAAGGAAATAGGTTTTACCCTGCCAAGGACCAACTTTCCCCACTTTCTGCATGTTGTGCCTTACTGTGACACTTTGACAACTTGACATGTTGTGTTTACTTTAATGTGGACAACTATATACCATGTGCACTAGAGAAGCCTTAACTTTTTTTCTTCAAAATTTACAATTGTCTATACAAGAGGAAATGTCTTTAAGAAACCATCTTACAAAAATGAAGTATGTATTTCATACTATATATGTTTTCAACACAATAAGTAAGCCAAATTTTGAGCTTTTTCAGATGATTTTTTGTACATTTTAAACAAGTATGAACCTTAAAACGTAATCCACAATATTTAAGTAAAACCTGTTTGTCATTACTTTGTTCATATTTTTTTAAACGATCTACAGTGTTCATGGGATTTTTATTGCTTATGTTTTTGATAGAAGGGTGTTAACACCGTTGGTATTTTCCTCTGACAAACTTTACATACAAATTGGCAATGTTTATTTGCCCGTTTTACAGTAAATTATTGTATTTTACTCTAGAAATGCTTTGTGTATTTTTAAAATAAAATAATTTTACTGAATATCAGTGGTCTGTAATGTTATTTCAAGGCTTGAACACCCCCTGAACGCCAAAATTAAAGGTATTCAACAAGCGCGCATCATGTGTTCTAGCCTTTAACACACTTATCGTTGAACGGCGTCCATGCGTTCAAAAAGTGTTACAGCCCTTTGAACGCGTAAATGCGTTCAATTTTGTGAACACATTTCATGTGCAACGTGTGTTCAGATGTGGAACACCATGTGTTCAATATAACGTCTGATGAACACATATTGTTCAAAATCTGCACACGTGTGTTCAAAAATTGAACGTTAGTTGAACACGTAGTGTTAAATTTCTGAACGTCTAGAAGCGTTCAAAAAGTGTTACAAAAAGGCGTTTAATTGGTGTACTATCCTTGAACACTTAACTTTACAGTGTATGCTGTAACCAGGTGTTACTAGTTAAACAATGGGGCCTTATGTCGTCATAGCTGTATCGCCACTATCAGTATTCCATCGTACAGTTGTTTATTACGATATTCGACATTCACTTTTGTTCCGTAGTACAAGTATGGATAACGTTGATGTGATTTCCGTTCACCCCCACCATCTACGCAAAAGTCTACCACATGCACAAACGCGACAGTCTGCTGAAGTTTAGTCCTTCAATTTGCTTTTTTCATATTTATATGCCCATAGACCTGGAGCAAGTCTACCGTTCCCTTACGAAATCAGGAATAAAATCGAAGGCGACGGGAGACAAATCATAATTTTCTGATATCTGAAAATCAAGATTACCGCCATTCCTGTGCTTACTCTAAAGGGAAAACAAATTTCCGAGTTTTACAAAACTGTATTTACTCCATGAGGTTCAAAACGAGTCACCATAAGTGGTAGACTGAGAAAGTATTGTAAAAGCTTTAAAGTCCGAACAATGATATATGTCCCCAAGACCCATTAAAAACGAAGGAAGGAACCCACTATTACCGATCCCGTGTCGTGCCCTGAGAAGATTTTACAAAGAGCAATTATGTTACACGTATTTATGACAAATAGAAATCATTAACACTTATCTGCACAATAATGATTATTCTTATTGTAACAAGAACGATTATGTTTATCCAGAAATGAACAAAGTAATCGGAGTTTATTGAAATTATAAGGATATTATTATCACACATACCACAGACCCAGTTGCAGTTTCAGAGTAACCTTTAACGTACTGATCCAGGAGCTTGATTCAGAGTAATATTATGTTGACCCTTTAATACTGGGGTACTGCAATTACTTCAAAACATACATATTTCACAATAAATTGAATCTGACAAAAACGCACTTTATAAAGAAGAGAACATCTTTTTATTGTCATTAAGGGGCATTTTATTCTTTTTAGTCTATATGCCAGAATGGTAGAAAAAGACGAAACAGCATTCTTTGTGATGTGTCTTAACATGACACTCAAAAAAGTGATATTGACTCTTGCCTAGCACATACACATATATGCCGTTTTGC